>NC_069504.1:88407290-88584790 GCF_027579735.1 Bombina bombina | reverse complement strand
GTGCTAAACATTCTATTGTAATTTTTCTTTATCATGGACTTGTAAAGCCAATTTGCATTCTAATTCTAGCGCGGTCCAGCGATATTGAAAGCTTACCCTGCATTATCAATAGCGCTCCACTTCTAATCGATTCCTAAATGTTTTAAAAGCATTTAAAATTGTCAGTTTGTTAGAATAATGTGTATTGCTTTGCAGGCCCAGGATACACCTCTTGAGAAGCCTTTTTAATGTTGTTTATCTAACTTCCTTAGTTGTGGTAAGTTAAAAACAGATATACATGAGATCCTACACACATTAACCAATCACAGAATGCACTCCTGGCCTCTCTGTGGGAGTGGAAACAGTATAATAATAAGAGATAAATTAAAAGAAAAGCAGACAAATAAATAATAACAATTAATTGTATTTTTTTAATGAAGCATTAAATATGAATGAATAAAATATTTGTTTTATAGAGAATGACATTTTGATTCTAATGTCCCTTTAAGGAGAATACAAAAGGTACCCTTTAAGAGTTCTTATCATCATAGTCTCTGTACCAAAGTGAAGACTTTGTAGAAATACAATTGAAAAAGTCCCAGTTTTAAAGGGATATTAAAGTTATTTTAATGATGTGTAGTAAGAAAAAACCCAAAAAACTTTATATTGTATTTTCGTTACTTATTTTGTTCACTGTCACTGTAATTGAATTGACCATAAAACTTAAAAATACTGTATCTATCTCTATTAGGCCACAACAGATTTTAATAGACAGATGGGGTAGATTTATCATTGGTCGAGTGGACATAATTCGCTGTAGTGAATCATGTCCACTCAACCTCATCAAATGCACATGGCTATTGAATATTAGAATTGTGTGCTCTATCTATGAAAGTTTAATTTCTTTTAAAGGGACATTCAAGTCAATTTTCTTTTCTTTTAACTATTATTTTTATGCTTATGAGCCATATCACAGTTCCCAAATGGAGCTTGTTTCAAAACATAAATAAACAACTTTTATATTTATTTTTCATGCAAAAAAAAATAAAAATTCCTCCCCTCCCCACTTTTCAATATTTTTAATTACTGAGTTTTCCTGTTCATGACAGGCAGTGTTTGACGTTTATGCCCTTTTAATAGAACTCACAGATTCTTCCCATAAGGTTATTGCATACAATGTGAACACAACATTTATATTTCACTAAAGCTGCAATGGCTACAAATATAATCTGACTTGCTACTGTTTCAGATGGTGGCATATTTCTGTAATTCTGTAATCAGCATCCTAGATCTTGAAGATATGTCAGTATTGTTAAACGTAATTGCAATACCTAACCATCACTTCCTATAAATAAATTGTTTTTCTAGGCAGCGAAAATTATGTGTGTAAGGTGTTATACATGCAGAGAAACAACAAATTTGTTTTGGACAAATCATTTGCCATGGAAAAAAAAATTCTTCTGTTTCATCCAGTATTTGTTAAGAAGGTCATTCAAAATGTGTTGGTAAATAAAAATCCATTTGCTGGACAGCAGATTAAAGGGACACTGAACCTAATCTTTTTCTTTCATGATTCAGCTAGAGCATGCAATTCTCAGCAACTTTCTAATTTACTCCTATTATGCCCATTTTTGGTTCAGACCCTGGGTAGCACTTGCTGATTGGTTGCTACATTTAGCCACTAATCTGCAAGCGCTACCCAGGTGCTGAATAAAAAATGGGCCGGCTTGTAAGCTTACATTCCTGCTTTTTCAAATAAACATAGCAAGAGAATGAAGAAAATTAGAAAGTTGCTCAAAATTGCATGCTCTTTCTGAAAAATTGGGTTCAGTATCCCTTTAAATGTAAACGGATAGTATAGTCAAAATTGTACTTTCCATTTTACTTTTATCAACAAATTTGTTTTATTCTCTTGGTATTCTTTGATAAAAGCTAAACCTAGGTAGGCTTATATTTTAATTTCTAAGCCCTTAAAGGCCGCCTCTTATCTCAGTGCATTTTGACAACTTTTCACAGCTAGACATCGCTATTTCATGTGTGCCATATAGATAACATTGTGCTCACTCCGTGGAGTTATTTATGTCATCACTGATTGGCTAAAATGCAAGTCTGTCAAAAGAACTGAAATAAGGGGGCAGTCTGCAGATGCTTAGATACAAGGTAATCACAGAGGTAAAAAGTATATTAATATAACTGTGTTGGGTATGCAAAACTAGGGAATGGGTAAAAAAGGAAGTATCTATCTATTTAAAGGGCCACTGTAAGTAAATATTTTCTATGCCTGTTACTAACTAACTACCCCAAATACGCTTTTTATCAATAGCATTTCATTAACATATCTCTACCGTATATCAGAAATCTTGTCTGCAAATTTAATTGTTTTCCAAACCCACTCCGTGGGTATCCTTTGCTCTGTACCAATCCGTTTACAATACCTAGGTTTCAAAATGGCGCTTTAAACACAAAGTTATTGGTTTAAGTATTTTGAACACTCAGTGCTGAAAATAGTGGGCAGGATAACGTGACATCATCAGCGAATAAAAGATATAACTTTTAGAACGTTATGAAACTTCGTTTTGGAAAAAATATAGGTTAGTAGGTTTTAATTAATGTTTATTAAATTTAATATGTTAGTTGTTTAGCTTAAAAATTATAACAGAAAGTAATCCTTTAAACAATAAACATTCTGAAATCGACTGTCCCTTTAATTGTTTTAGTACCCATTTTTTACAGCTACAAGCAGTATTGGAGCCAGGACTGGCCAAGATCTTTTTGGATGACACAGGAATTATTCAATTTACAAGGACAAATTATTAATTGAATAGTGTACATTTTTAACTTTTTGAAGACTTTCCAACCTGCAAAATAATAATAATAATAATAATAATAATAATAATAATAATAATAATTACTGCATTTAGAGTGACTGTTTTAAATCAAATATTTTTTTTCTTATGCATTTGGTTAATTTGCTATTTGTTAAAGGGACATTTATTATTTTTTGAAAGCAGTGGATATGGAATCATTTGTACATTTATTTGAAAACAAATGCACATCTATACAGTGTCCTTATAGTCTGCATTTCTTGTGTGTAAAGCATTTGGTATATGTGATCAATAACATTTCTTACACCTTTGTTGAACTGACTTTTGGAAGGAAATAAAAAAAAAACAAGAACTAAACAACTGTTTCATTATTGTAGTCAACATGTGATTGGGCGTTTTATTTGCAGCAATACAGGAATTCAGCATCCTCACATTCTTTAAATATTGTAATTGTTCTCTTAATTTTATGCTACTAAATACATAATTGAATCTCTCTATGAGGTTAGGGGTCAAGATCTCTACAGATGTTTTATATTATAATTTTAGCAATTCAGTAGGGATTCAGGTCTTATCCCTCTTAAAAGAATCTATTACCTCGTTTATTTTCTCTGGTCTCAATACCCTGTTTAATCCCTCACTTCCATGTCCGGAATTTTGTAAGTTTACAGACGGCTAAGAATTAGCTTAAATCGCATTGGTGTTTAGATTGCATTAATGTGTGAAGAGAAAAACTATACAGTTGTCTTTTGTCCTTTTTTTTTAACTTTGTGGCTATGCACTTATATCACTGAGGAATATGATGGGGCTTTATGAAAAAAACAATAATAAAAAAATAAGAAATTATAAATATAAATTATTTTTGTTGGCTAAATTTAGAGGCATATCAAGTCATGAATCATTTTATGATATAATTCAAGTAGAGTACTATTTTCATATATTTTACAATGTACGTCTATTTTTAAATGTAGCTATTTCTCAGAGAAAATTTTATTTAAAGAAATGCAAAAAGCTTAGATGTGTCATGCAAAAATTGTCAAAGTATATTTTCATTAGGGTAAACATTTGGATAAATTATTTTAGAAATAATTTAAGCAAACATGGCAAAAATATGAACAATATGTTTTTACCTTATTCGAGGATTACAAGAAGATTAGAAATATACACTTTTCAAATTATTTAGATACTATTAAATTGGTAGATATAGGTCAGGTAGGTTTATTAAGTCGTATATATATTTGTGTGTGTATAGGTGTGTTTCATGATATATTTTGGATGTTTTTTTTTAATGGATACCAACAAAATTCATATCTTTTAATATTTTTAATATTTTAAATATTCTTAATATGTTTTCATCATAGTTTTTATTAGATGTTGAAAATTGCAAACATCATAAACTAATAGGATTTAGATATTTACATTGGTATACATTGAACAGAAAATAAAAAGGTTTTAAATAGTGAGATACACATACATACATAATATGGTATGAATTTGCATATATGTTTTAAAAGGTATTGTATTATGGAGAGAATTATTTTATGAAAATAATTGTTTTTTGGGAGTAGATAGTATAATAATTGATCATTTATGGTTCGATTATATGAACAACAAAGAAATTGCGATAGGTTACGAGAATCATGAAATTGAGTGTGAAGGTTATATATATTGCCCCTGATCACATATTTTTATAAATGGTTTTTCATCTAGACGGACAGGTAATTCTTGAACTTTATGGATCATGATCATTGGATTGTTATCCAGCCAATAGGAAATAAGTATCAGTTATATCAGGAACTTTACAGCTTGTGTGGAGTACATTTCCTCTTGAGAAAGACCGCACGGTGATGGTTGAAATGCTTTGAGGCTATTTTGGGTATACACAAGGACCCTTAGGAAACACACGCTGCATCTACCTCTCAGCTTTTTCACTAGGAAGTTTGCCAGTAGCTGCAGTCACACGCAGAACGTGAGGACGCAAGCTTTCAAGCTAAGGATAAGGACACACTGAAAGAGGATTGTGTATGGAAGATATACCCAAAGGGTTTTTAAAGTTTTTTAACCGAGTGGATGAAGTTTGTTTGATTGATGTGCAATAAAGGCTTTTAACGTTGTAAGTGCAACATAGTAGCGCTGTGTTTTAATTACTATTATACTACACATGATTCCTGTTGCGCTTTGTATCTTTTAGATATTCTTGGATTCTACCCTACTCCGACGGCCCGAAGGACACCTCCAGTGAATCAGCAGCAACTGGTTTCTTGGAATATATCTTCATGCTTTATGTGAGCTATTGGGATCTGTGGTGAGACATTTTATTGTGTATTAATAACATCAGTGTCAAATAATCATTTTTTCTGGTCACAATTTTGAAATTTTGAGAATTCAAAACTAGGAGTGTATGACTTATTATTTTTTATTTTTTGCTTTTTCCTTTTCTTATTAATATTTTCATTAATATTATTATTATTTTTTCTAGACTTCTTTTGTTGATGTACCGGATAATTAGATTTTTTTGTTATTTATAAGGTACACCCTTATTACCACCATCATTATTATTGCTATTGGTGTCCTCCTTTAGGTAACTAGTGCTGTTTAATTTTCTTAGATGCTTGTGTATGTAGTGTGTGTGTATAGCAATATGTGTGCATGTGTGTATGTAGTGTGTTTGTGTGTGTATAATGAGTAATATGTGTGTGTGTGTAGTCTGTGTGTGTGGATAATGAGTAATATGTGTGTGTGTGTGTGTGTGTGTGTGTGTGTAGTGAGTATTATGTGTGTGTGTATGTAGTGTGTGTGTGTGTATGTAGTGTGTGTGTGTGGATAATGAGTAACATGTGTGTGTATGTAGTGTGTGTGTGTGTGTAGTGAGTATTATGTGTGTGTGTGTATGTAGTGTGTGTGTGTAGTGAGTAATATGTGTGTATGTAGTGTGTGTGAGTGTTTGTAGTGTGTGTGCATAGTGAGTAATATGTGTGCGTGTGTGTATGTAGTGTGTGTGTGTTTGTGTTTAATAAGTAAAATGTGTGTGCATGTAGTGCTTGAGTGTGTGTGTGTATGTGTTTAGGGAGTAATATGTGTGTGTGTATATATGTAGTGTGTGTGTGTAGTGAGTAATATGTGTGTGTGTGTGTAGTGAGTATTATGTGTGTGTGGATAATGAGTAATATGTGTGTGTGTGCATGTAGTGTGTGTGTGTGGATAATGAGTAACATGTGTGTGTATGTAGTATGTGTGTAGTGAGTATTATGTGTGTGTGTGTATGTAGTGTGTGTGTGTAGTGAGTAATATGTGTGTATGTAGTGTGTGTGAGTGTTTGTAGTGTGTGTGCATAGTGAGTAATATGTGTGCGTGTGTGTATGTAGTGTGTGTGTGTGTTTGTGTTTAATAAGTAAAATGTGTGTGCATGTAGTGCTTGAGTGTGTGTGTGTATGTGTTTAGGGAGTAATATGTGTGTGTGTATATATGTAGTGTGTGTGTGTAGTGAGTAATATGTGTGTGTATGTATGCAGTGTGTGTAGTGAGTAATATGTGTGTGTGTAGTGAGTAATATGTGTGTGTGTGTTTGGGTGTAGTGAGTAATATGTGTGTGTGTGTGTGTTTCTGTGTAGTGAGTAATATGTGTGTGTGTGTGTGTGTGTGTGTGTAGTGAGTAATATGTGTGTGTGTAGTGAGTAATATGTGTGTGTAAGAAGAAATGTATACAATATGGATAGGTACTTTTCTCTGCTCAGAACGGCTGCCTTCCAACAGTCTCTCTTAAGGCTGTAAAATCGATGTGTATGGCAAATAGAGGCACTGGTTCTTAGGGGTCTTCAAAGGATTCCTTTCTGTGTTTCACGATTCTCCCAAAAGAGTTGTGTCTGTATCTGTGTTCAAAGAATATCACATTGGCGTAGTGTTTCTATGCACCTTGGTACATAAGTGCAGTATACTCACAGAATAATATCAGACAAACGGCTCCACAGGTGGTTTCACACAACAACGGTCAAGAAAGAATAAAGCTGAATCTTTGAATAAAATATGGTTGTTTATTTGGCTCAACTCGTTTCAACGGCTTTACCGTATTTTTCAAGAGCTGTTAAAAAACTTAATATGGCTTGCAAATTTGCAAGCCATATTAAGTTTCGTCTATACCTCCCTAACTAATTTGTCCCTTAACTACAGCATTTCCCCTCTATAAATAACCCCTTATTAATTACTCACTTCCCCACCAGAATGATATTATACACATGATGGAGGCATGCATAATTAGCCCCATAGCACTTAAAAAGACAAACAATTAATATTTTTTTTAAATGTATGCATATTATTATTATTATTATCATTGGTTATTTGTAGAGCACCAACAGATTCTGCAGCACTATAAACCTAGGCGGTATACAAGGAAACATTTATAGGGATCAAATGGGTAGAGGGCCCTGCCAAGAGTCGCACTGTTGTAGTCATCTCTTAAAAAGGTGATCTACAAATAGCTGGGCTCTTAGGGTTACATGCCAAGGGGGTTCAAGGGGATAGCAATGGAGGAGAGGAACTGGTAAAAAGAAAGGTTAGTGTAGGTTGTATGCATCCCTGAACAAAAGAGTCTTTAGGGAGAGCTTGAAGCTTTCAAAACTAGGGGAGAGTCTTGTGGAGCGAGGCAGAGAGTTCGACAAAATTGGAGCCATTATATATATATATATATATATATATATATCACGTATGGCCTAGCACTCACAGTTTCCATTTAGTACCAGGGTGCACATCAAAAGCATCCAATAGAGAGTAATAAGGAAGGCATTCACTGGATTTAACCAAGGGAATTATTTAATCCTTTACCGTGACTTTTCGGAGTGTTATCCCCGTTTTCAAACAGACAACCAGACTCCACATAAAACAGAAATTATGGTTTCCAACTCGAAGGTAGATCTAGTCTCCCTTTGCAAAAGCAATCTGTTCCTGTCACCACCTCTGATCAATAATCGTGTAGCGAAGATCCGCTACATTGTGCCCCTTTTCTTGAAAGTCCCTAGCTACCAGCTGATTAGACTCTCCTTTCTTTATGGCTTGTCTTATGGCGCTCCTATGGTTAGCCATCTGTATCCTCAGGTTATCACAAGTCTTAACAACATAGAATAGGCTGCACGGCAATGTAGTAAATAGACTATATAGGGGGTCATGCATTACTTTTTGTTATGCCTCGGGTGGTTAAAGTATCTTCCAGTGGACATCCCATTACAGGTAGTACACCCGCTGCACTTGTAGCATCCAGGTTTTAGTGTTTGCCTACTTAGCCAATTCTTCGAATAGCAGTGTGTCGGATCCGTAATCTGCAGATTATCTTTCAGGGATTTCCCCTTCTTATACCCCATACGGGGTGCCTCCATATCTTTAAATAGTAATGTCTCATCACTCTGGAGGATTTCCCAATTACGTCTCATGATCCGATTAAATTCATTCTTGTCGGCGGTTTATTTAGTAGTGAAGGTTAGTCTTTAGGGAGCGCTTGAAGCTTTCAAAACTAGGAGGGAGTCTTGTGGAGCGAGGCAGAGAGTTCCACAAAATGGGAGTCAGTGTATATATATATATCTATATATATATATATATATATATAAATATACTGTATATATATATATATATATATATATAAATATATATATATATATATATATCACGTATGGCCTAGCACTCACGGTTATCATTTAGTGCACATCAAAAGCATCCAATAGAGAGTAATAAGTAAGGCACTCACTGGATTTAACCAAGGGATTTATTTAATCCTTTACCGTGACGTTTCAGAGTGTTACCCCCGTTTTCAAACAGACAACCAGACCCCACATAAAACAGAGCCTTAAATACCCACTCACCTCAATCACCAAGTGCATTACAGAAGGTGCACAACATGGAGCACACGTCATCAGGAAAAGGTGCTATAAGTCCTCATCATGGCTAGGGGACCAAGTTATAGAAAACTATGCCATTTGAGTTTAGTATTTAGCCCTTTGGAAATTATGGTTTCCAACTCGAAGGTCCATCTAGTCTCCCTTTGCAAAAGCAATCTGTTCCTGTCACCACTTCTGCTCATTTCGGGCACATGATCAATAATCATGTAGCGAAGATCCGCTACATTGTGCCCCTGTTCTTGAAAGTGCCTGGCTACAGGCTGATTAGTCTCTCCTTTCTTTATGTCTTGTCTTATGGCGCTCCTATTGTTAGCCATCCTTATCCTCAGGTTATCACAAGTCTTACCAACATATAATAGGCTGCATGGGCAATGTAGTAAATAGACTATATAGAGGGTCGTGCAGGTTACCCTGTGCCTATGGAAATACTTTTTGTTATGCCTCGGGTGGTTAAAGTATCTTCCAGTGGACATCCCATTACAGGTAGTACACCCGCGAAACTTGTAGCATCCAGGTTTTAGTGTTTGCCTACTTAGCCAGTTCTTGGAATTGGAGTGTGTATGATCCGTCATCGGCAAATAATCTTTCAGGGATCTCCCCTTCTTATACCCCATACGGGGTGCCTCCATATCTTTAAATGGTAATGTCTCATCACTCTGGAGGTTTTCCCAATTACGTCTCATGAACTGATTAAATTAATTTTTGTAGGTGGTATATTTAGTAGTGAAGGTTAGTCTTTTTTTTGTTGTCTTCATCCTTTTTTGCATTAACATCAGTGTAAATTAATCCCATCTGTTCATTAAGAGCTTTCTTTTTATAGCCACATTCAATGAAGCGTTGTTGCATTTCATTGAGCTGGACCCTGGCATTGTCATCTCTTGTATTTCTTTTAACCCACACAAATTGTGATTTAGGGAGTGCTTTCTTTAATGCTGGGGGTGCCCGCTAGATGCCTCCAGTAACAAATTCCTGTCCATAGGTTTCTTATACAGAGTAGTTTGCAGAATATGGTCATCTTTATAGATCTTCAGATCTAAGAATTCGATTGCCTCTTTACTCCAATTCATCTTGAATTGAAGAGATTGATGAAGCTGATTTAAGCCTTCAAACCATTCCTGCAGTGCTGTAGGACCCCCTCTCCATATAATGAAGAGGTCGTCAATATACCTTCTGTATTTTATTACGTTTGGATCTTGGAAGATGTGCTCATTACTACATTCAAATTCATCCATAAAAAGGTTTGCATATGATGGGGCCACATTCGACCCCATTGCGGTCCCTGTTAGCTGTAGGTAATACTTCTTTTCAAAGCGAAAAAACTAAATCTTTATACAGCATTCCAGGAGGTCCATTATGAATTCCCCTGGTGGTCCCACATATGGGTGCCGTTGCAGGTGTCTCCTGATGGTTTCCATACCCTCTTCATGTGGTATGACCGTATATAAACTTGTCACATCTAAGGTTACAAGCAGATCTCCATCCTCTACAGGCCCTATGTCCCTTAGTAGTGTAATAACATCTCCTGAATCTCTCAAGTAGCTAGCCATTTGTTGCACAATGGGTTGCAGTATGTTGTCAACATATACTGCTAAGGGTTGTAAAAGAGAGTCCGTTGCTTCCACAATAGGGCATCCTGATGGTTCACTATGGTTATTATGCACCTTAGGCAGTGTGTAGAAAACTGGGACTTTAGGGTGATCCACGGTAAGGTATTCAAGTGTCTGTTTGTCTATCTACTCCATTTCAGATGCTTCGATAAGTAGTTTGTCAATCCGACTCTTAAATTGTGGGGTTGGGTTACCAGGTAATGTTCTATATGTGTCCACCACACTGAACTGCTGTAATATTTTGTTCTGGTAGAAGTCATAGTCCATTATAACTACACCCTCACCTTTGTCCACTCTTCTTATAGCGATAGACTCATCCTTGGTTAAACTCTTCAGTACCTCCCTCTCTCTATTATTAAGGTTAAATCGAACATATTGTTGTTGATTATGCACTGACTCTGATAACCCACAAAGTATACAAAATATTAAAACTGCATATGAAGAGAGAGGGGTAATAACCCATTCAAAAAACAGGGGAGGCACCCACATCCGAGGAGAGGTAAATATAAGGGGCAGACCACAATGCCAGAGGAGAAGATGAAGGAAAATAACCTGGTTATCAATATTAGCAGTAGGGTATAAACTGCTGTAAAAAGGGTTTTCATTTGTACCAACTGGTCTAACTGATAAGTTTGACCTGCATATAGACATATTACATTTTCATCGGGTACTTAAACATCATTCATTTTTTGGCCCCAGCACATTTGACCCCAATAGCCATAACAGTACCATCATGACCTTCACACAAAAAATAGAAAAAGAACTTATTGACTCAGCACATGATCAACAACAATATTAGATTTGACCTTACTAAGAGAGAGAGAGGGATGCACTGAAGAGATTAACCAAGGATGAGTCTATTGCTATAAGAAGAGCGGACAAAACTTTTTTTTGTTGACAGCAGGTTGCTATGATACGGGCGCCGCCTGATGAAGTGGGTTCCGTGTTTTGCGCCTTCTGTAATGCACTTGGTGATTGAGGTGAGTGGGTATTTAAGGCTCTTTTTTATGTGGGGTCTGGTTGTCTGTTTGAAAATGGGGGTAACACGGTAAAGGATTAAATATAATTCCCTAGGTTAAATCCGGTGAGTGCCTTCCATATTTCTCTCTCTCTCTATCTCTCTCTCTCATAGAACGCCATACTTACTCTTTGTGATTTGTATTTTATACTTTACAGATTACATCCTTTCATTATTATTATATTCGAAGCTTTGAACTTTCAATTTTATGTTTTAATAGATTTAGACGCTGTAGGGATTTTTGGAAAGTTTCTGTATTACTTTAACAAATTAGGTTAATGCTTTGTATACTTTTGTGTATATTTTACAAATTGCATTACACTTTGTATTTTCTCTATTGTAAAATAAAACAGAGCTTTAGAAAGCATGAGGCGCATGGCAGTTCCCTTGGCTGAACAGAAGAATTCCCAGTGTATGTCTGAAGCTCTCTCACAATTCTTGTGAAATGCTGTATCTCGACACCTGTATGCAGGTGAAGTTTGGTCAAATATCACAATACACTTATTTAACTGACAGAAAAGTAATATATACTAAACTACTGGCAAAAAAAGTTAAATTTCAGTGAAAACATTTCAGTATATTTTGTATTTGCTGCAAACTGAGGCTTTATATCAGTCCCAGGTATTCTCATGTTAACCTCTCTCCGCTGTGAAATCCTGTATCTTAGAGAGCCTCATTATTTTCTATGGAAAACATCTCTCGTCTTTCTAGGACTTCTAGGTTCTGCCCTTTTTCTTATAGAATTCAATGAGCTCAGCCCCTGTGAAGTCTGCTCTATAATTTCTCTCCAAACCAGAGAATCTTGGGCCAACAGAAAATAATGACGCTCTTTAGGAAATCTCAGTTTTTTTAGTTTTATTTTAAATAGAAGAATTCAAAAGTGCAATGTAATTTGTAAAATATAAATATATATTTAAAGAAAGAGCCCAATTTGTAAAAGTTACATAGCAACTGTAAAGCCTAATAAGAACTTAAAATTCAAAGCACAAAGTGTAAATACAGCAGAAATCTCATGTCATGCAGTGCTATATTGCAAAAATTAATAACAAATCTGCCTTTTTAGACTTTCACTAGGGATCTCACAGTGCTGGAGGATAATTTTATGCTAATTTAGACAATCAATATTTAAAGTCATTAAAATCTGCAGTATCTCACTTTTTACAGTTAAATTGCAGGTAAAGCAAGCAAAATAAATAATAAAAATGCAGTATTTTTTTCCACTGTGCACAATTATTATTTTTTATGGAGAACCACATAATTGCCTCCTACGTACACTTAAACATAATTTATCGCTTCCGAGATACAAAAAGATCTCTTGGATGGGCAGGATTTCAGCTTTTAAAATAATACTGTTGCCCAAACTCACCTACCTTTTCTGCTGCTTAACTCTAAAATTACCCTCGGCCCTCATAGACAGCTACCAATCCCTTCTAAACACGTATGGGCAAATTCCCTTCCCCGTACTTTGCGCTTTATCTTGCAAGCCCAGATGGATAAAGTAGGCCTAGGTTTACCTAATCTCAAACTCTAGTATGAGGCAGCAATGCTCTCATATATCTTTGAATGTGGTATAATAGGTGAAATTGAACAAGCATCCCTCCCACACAGCATCCTACTCCCAGATCTAATATTTATTTATTTTATTTATTTATAAACTATTTTACCAGGAAGGATACATTGAGATTTCTCTCGTTTTCAAGTATGTCCTGGGATCACAAAACATTGCATTGATACAATAGGGTACAATAAAATACAAAAACAATAATAAAAATACACATTATATGCAAACATTTAACATAGAGCAGGTACGAAATATTTAATCAACCATGACAGGAGCATTCTGTTTTGAGATATGTATAGAGGGATCTCTTAAAGGATTTTAGGCTTAGGGAAGATTTTAAAGTGTGAGGGAAGTCATTCCATAATTGTGGCGCTCTGTAGGAAAAGGAGGATCGAGCTGCTTTCTTTTTGTATTGAGGCAAGCTAAATAGTGTGCTGTTATTGGATCGGAGGTTATAGGAGGTGGGAATAGCAGGGGAGAGCATTCTGTTCAGGTAGGGTGGGAGCTTCCCAGAAAGGCTCTTAAAGACAAGGCAGGAAAGATGGAGGGTGCGTCTGGATTCCAGCGACAGCCAGTTTAGTTCTTTTAGCATGTCACAATGGTGGGTCCTGTAGTTACATTGTAGCACACAGCGGCAGAACGAGTTATATAACGTATTTAGTTTATTAAGGTGAGTTTGCAGAGCAGGTGCATATACTATGTCACCATAATCCAAGATAGGCATCAGCATTTGCTGTACAATCTTTTCCTTTACTGTAGGGCTGAGACAAGATTTGTTTCTGTACAGGGCACCTAGTTTTGGATAAAGTTTAGAGGCAAATTTTTCTATGTGGAATCCAAAAGATAGATTGGGGTCTAACAACATTCCTAAGTATTTAAAAGAGTGGACTGCGGTCAGCGTGCAATTGGATTTTGTTTTGATGCGAAGATGGGAATTTTGTAATTTTTGTATTTTAGGTCCCGTTCCAAAGATCATTGTGACCGTTTTGTCAGTGTTTAGGAAGAGTTTGTTTTTCGAGATCAACTTTTCTACCTCTGTGAACTGGTCTTGGAGCACTGCTTCAAGCTACGGCAGATCAGATTTGTTTGCATAGATTACCGTGTCATCTGCGTACATGTGTACAGTTGAGGATTTGCAGACATTAGGCAAATCATTTATAAATACTGTGAATATTAGGGGGCCAAGAATGGAACCTTGGGGAACACCACACGTGACTGGGAGAGGGAGGGAGTCACTGTTAGAGACAGAGACATATTGTGATCCATCCGATACATATGATTTAAACCAGGTTAACGGGCGATCAGCAATAGCAGAGTTTTTTAGTTTGAGAAGTAGTATGTCATGGTCCACTGTGTCAAAAGCCTTTGCAAAATCAAGGAAAATAGCTCCAGTTAGGTCTCCTTGTTCCATGCCAGTTTGGATGTCGTTGCAAACTTTTAGGAGGGCAGTTGTAGTGGAGTGATTCGGTCTAAAACCTGATTGATCAGGGGTCAGATAGTTAGAAAGTTGATAATACTCGCATAATTGCGTATGGACGCATTTTTATAAGATTTTTGACAATACAGGGAGCAATGATATAGGACGATAGTTAGAAACCAAGGTTAACTCCCCACTTTTATGAATAGGCACTACTCTTGCAGTTTTCCAGAGTTTGGGTATGTATCCAGACACCAAGGATTCGTTAATTAGGGTTGCGACCGGCGCACTGAGTTTCAACAGCATTGCTGGGATTTGATCAGGTCCTGACTGGTGTTTCATTTTTAGATTATTGAGGTGTTTCTTAACGACATTGAAGGGTACAGGTCTAAAATTGAACTTTTCTATATTTGGTCTTTGTTGTTTTAGTGGGGCCTGATCCACATTTGTAGCTTCAGGATGCGTGCCATTTATTAGTTTGTCAATCAGGGTGGTGGAGCATCCGACAAAATAATTGTTAAAGGCATTTGCTACTTCTAAGGGGAGTTGCAGGTTTTGGTTATCCACATTAACAGCGGAGGGTTGGGAGTGGATTGGTGGATTTTGTAAGTTATTTATGAGTTTCCAAAACTTTCTAGGGTTAGATATATTATTGTGCAGATTTTCACAGAAATATTGCGCCTTAGACAATTTTGTTTGTTTAGTACATATATTTCGCCATTGTCTATATGTGATCATTCATAGAGCCAGTATGCTTGAACTTTGACCACAATGAATCCCGAAATTGGTACATTTGAATGAGGTCAGCTGTGATCCAATTCAAGTGTGCTCCTTTTACTCTCACCTTACGCAGCAGTGCATGTAAATTCCAAACTTGTAGGAGTTCAGACTGAAAGAATTCAACTGCAGAGTCTAGATCTGGGATTAGGTTTAATCTGTGCCAGGGGAGGTTCTTGATGTCATTTAGAAATGATTGCAGATTAAATTTTTTGAAGGACCTGGTGATTTTAACCTTGGGAGAGGATTTAGTAGCCTTTATTTTGCACACACAGTACACTAAGCAGTGGTCACTGAAATTGTTAGGGAGAACACCTGCCTCCTGGATTCGGTCGGGAGAAGTGGAGAGAATCCAGTCGAGCAGGGTATGATTATGGCTTTTGATGTTTATGCGAGTTGGGGAGGAGATTAATTGCGTTAGCTGCAAAGATTTAAACAGCGAGCGACAACTGTTATTTTTTGGATTCAGCCAATCGATGTTAAAATCTCCAAAAAACAAAATTTCACTTTTTGGGTTTTGAGTTATGGATTCACTAAGGAGCTGTGCTATGCCCGAAATGGAATGCACAGGGGAGCTAGGTGGGCGGTAGATTCCTGCAACAATGATTGATTTACTGCACGGGATCTCAATTTTGCCAGAAAGGAAATCAAAGGTGGCAGGAGAGCTAGATTTTTGTATGGGGGTGAACTTTGTGGAGTTGTCAACATAAATTACAATGCCGCCTCCTCTCTTTGCTCTGTCAATTCTATGGCATGAATACCCATGTATTGCAATGGCAGAGTCAGGTATTTTTGCAGTTTGCCATGATTCAGAGATCACAATGATTTTTGGCTTGTATTGTAAACACCAAGCTTGCAGTGCATCGATTTTTGGAAATAAGCTGCGTATATTACAGTGCACAAAGGAGAGGCCTTTTTTAGCTGGAAGGCTAGGAATGGAATTTGCTGGGGGACCAGGGTTAGACTCTACATCATTTGCAAGGGCAAGTAGCATAAGGAATAGGAATTTGGTTTTTGTTTGGCTATATAGTGAATGGCATACTTTATAATTTTGTGAGGTGGGGGTAGGAGGGCTATTTTTTATAACTCTCCACCAGCACTCAGCAGATAATATGGATCCCACAGCATTGTAAAGCCCCAAGTTAGACCATTAACCCAATTATGAGAGACTGCATATCTATATGGTAGAGATTTAGTCACACCCTAATGATTGCTCCTCACCCATCCTCAATACAGGGCATTAGAGGCCTCCCAACCCCAACAGTTGGGACGACATTAACTTGCACATTGTGGGAGACCTACATAATGGAAATAAATGGCTAAAACCTACTGAGCTAATCTCTTACTTCAATTTCCCTACCAAACTGAACTTTGAAATGATGAGATTCCACTCTTTGCTGTACAGCTGGGGGGGGGGGGGGGTTACACAAAGGCCCTAGAGCATTGACCCCTTGGGAGACTAGATGGAGAACGGGACTTTGAAAGACTTAAACCACTGACAACCCATTATCAACTCTTATTAGAATGTCAGAATGTCCGGCTATACTCAAAACCCACAACATCATAGTCTGGGAAAGAGATTTCAACAGGGAAATAAAGGTCAAGTACTGGACAGTAGCCATCAGGCACCAGACAGGCCATACACTGTGTGACCCTCTTTGAACTCTTCTTTAAACTTTTAATGAGATGGCACTGGGTACCAAGTAGACTACATAAAATGTCTTTCTTCAACCTGCCTACTTGTTTGAGAGGCTGCAGGGGAATAGGAGATGACCTCCATATATGGTGGAACTGCCAAGCCCTACAGCACTTATGGAATGATGTACTAGACCTGTGTGCTTGTTTAGATTTACTAAAGGGAAACAAACCAGAAATGCACCTACTTCGCCTAGAAATACCCAAATCTACCAAAATCACAAAAATACCTCTACATATACATTATGATGGTGACTAAATTATTAATAGCAAGTCACTGGAAACCGCAAGCTGATCACACATTAACATAAGTTATAGAGATTCGTATTTATATCAGAAGAATGGAAGAAACAGTTTTTCTAAATAAAGGGATCCTAGACCTACATTGCAAGATTTGGGGACAATTGAACTCTCTATTCCCAAATCCCTAGTTTAAGTGGCTGGGTTCAAAACCTTAGTAATACTGAAAGTATATAGGTGTGCTTAAACCTCCTTACTACCCATGACCCTCCCTCCCCCATCGGTTTCCCCTTTTTTTCTCTCCTTTTTTTCTCTTCATCTTTTAGGAAGCCTAAGAAACACAGAAGTTTATATGTTCAACCTTGTTCACTAGATAATAGTCTGAAGCATCTAATTGAGATATGCTCTTTATTTATATGATGCATATGTGTGTAATCCTAATGTAAGTGCTGAGCCCGAGAAATTCAGATACAAGCACAATGTTCTTTATGCCAAGCACTTGGACTAAACATCATAACACCAGATCTGGATTCTTAAGAGCACTATAGGAAAAACCGAAGTACAGCCCTATATGTTTATTTGCAATAGACATATCTCTCCTGGATTTTTAATGTTATGTAAAGTGGATAGATTTACCTAACTGTCTCACACTTGTGCATGTATTTACTTGGTGATACTTCAATAAAAACATATTTTTAAAAAAAATTTTTTATGGAGAACTACATTTTGCGTTTAATATCCCTTTAAAAGGACATTATGCAATGACCCTTAAACACTAGCTTAATGTTTTCTCAGTTGTACAATATGCTCTCAGAACCATTCAGTTCAAACTCTGAGAAGCATTTTTATTATTACTGGAAACAGTTAATATAGCTGTTCCAAAAAATATACCATTTAACACAGGATCTGTCACCTGGTGGGTTACTGAGCTGTTTGGTATACTAATTAAAAAAATATATTATTTTTTTAATGCAGGAAAATATTTATTTGGATTTATTGATGATAAGGTTAAATCAGAGTAATTTTCTTTTGAAACACAACTGCATCAAAAGATCCTCATAGCTTTTTTGAAAAGATAATAATTTTTTTTTCAAGGGGTCTATAAACTATCTGTAAACTAGTTAAAAGCACACAATTGGCTAGATTACGAGTCTTGCATTAGCCTTAAAAAGCAGCGTTGAGGGGTCCCAGCGCTGCTTTTTAATGCCCGCTGGTATTACGAGTCAGGCAGGAAAGGGTCTACCGCTCACTTTTTTTCCGCAATTTTAGCTTACCGCAAATCCCCTTACGTCAATTGCATATCCTATCTTTTTAATGGGATTTGCCTAACACCGGTATTACGATCGCCTAAAAAAGTGAGCAGTATACCCTCTCCTGGCAAGACTCCTACCGCATTTAAAAGTCAGTAGTTAAGAGTTTTATGGGCTAACGCCGAAACATAAAGCTCTTAACTAAAGTGCTAAAAGTACACTAACACCCATAAACTACCTATTAACCCCTAAACCGAGCCCCCCCCCCATCGGAAACACTTAAATAAAATGTTTAACCCCTAATCTGCCGACCGGACATCGCCGCCACTGTAATAAATGTATTAACCCCTTAACCGCCGCACTCCCGCCTCGCAAACACTAGTTAATTTTTATTAACCCCTAATCTGCCGTCCCTAACATCGCCGACACCTACCTACATTTATTAAACCCTAATCTTCCGACCCCAACGTCGCCGCTACTATATTAAATTTATTAACCCCTAAACCTAAGTCTAAACCTAAGTCTAACCCCCCCTAACTTAAATATAATTTAAATTAAACAAAATAAATTTACCATAATTAAATAAATTATTCCTATTTAAAACTAAATACTTACCTATAAAATAAACCCTAAGCTAGCTACAATATAATTAATAATTACATTGTAGCTATCTTAGGATTTATATTTATGTTACAGGCAACTTTGTATTTATTTTAACTAGGTAGAATAGTTATTAAATAGTTATTAACTATTTAATAACTACTTAGCTAAAATAAGTACAAAAGTACCTGTAAAATAAACCCTAACCTAAGTTACAATTACACCTAACACTACACTATAATTAAAGTAATTACCTAAACTACCTACAATTAATTACAATTAAATAAAATAAAATAAATTACGAAAAAAACAAACACTAAATTACAGAAAAAAAAGAATTACAAGAATTTTAAACTAATTACACCTAATCTAATCCCCCTAATAAAATAAAAAAGCACCCAAAATAATAAAATTCCCTACCCTATACTAAATTACAAATAGCCCTTAAAAGGACCTTTTGTGGGGCATTGCCCCAAAGTAATCAACTCTTTCACCTGTAAAAAAAAAATACAATACCCCCCCAACATTAAAACCCACCACCCACACACCCAACCCTACTCTAAAACCCACCCAATCCCCCCTTAAAAAAACCTAACACTACCCCCTTGAAGATCACCCTACCTTGAGCCGTCTTCACCCAGCCAGGCACAAGTGGTCCTCCAGAGGGTCTGAAGTCTTCATCCTATCCAGCCAAAAGAGGACCTCCAGACCGGCAGAAGGCTTCATCAAGGTGGCATCTTCTATCTTCATCCTTCCGGAGCGGGTCCATCTTCAAGACATCTGACGCGGAGCATCCTCTTCATCCGATGGCCTGGATGTCCTCTTCTGGCCAGATAGGATGAAGACTTCGGACCCTCTGGAGGACCACTTGTGCCCGGCTGGCTCAAGGTAGGGAGATCTTCCAGGGGGTAGTGTTAGGTTTTTTTAAAGGGGGATTGGGTGGGTTTTAGAGTAGGGTTGGGTGTGTGGGTGGTGGGTTTTAATGTTGGGGGGGTATTGTATTTTTTTTACAGGTAAAAGAGCTGATTAATTTGGGGCAATGCCCCACAAAAGGCCCTTTTAAGGGCTATTTGTAATTTAGGATAGGGTAGGGAATTTTATTATTTTGGGGGGCTTTTTATTTTATTAGGGGGATTAGATTAGGAGTAATTAGTTTAAAATTCTTGTAATTCTTTTTTTTCTGTAATTTAGTTTTTTTTCTCTCGTAATTTAGTTTATTTAATTTAATTGTAATTAATTGTAGGTAGTTTAGGTAATTAGTTTAATTATAGTGTAGTGTTAGGTGTAATTGTAACTTAGGTTAGGATTTATTTTACAGGTAAATTTGTCTTTATTTTAACTAGGAAGCTATTAAATAGTTAAAAACTATTTAATAACTATTGTACCTAGTTAAGTAAATACAAAGTTGCCTGTAAAATAAAAATAAACCCTAAGCTAGCTACAATGTAACTATTAGTTATATTGTAGCTAGCTTAGGGTTTATTTTACAGGGATGTATTTAGTTTTAAATAGGAATAACTTATTTAATTGTAGTAAATTTATTTAGATGTATTTAAATTATATTTAAGTTAGGGGGTGTTAGGGTTAGACTTAGGTTTAGGGGTTAATAAATTTATAATAGTTGCGGCGACATTGGAGGGGCAGATTAGGGGTTAATAAATATAATGTAGGTGTCGGCGATGTTGGGGGCAGTAGATTAGGGGTTCATAAGTATAATGTAGGTGGCGGCGGTGTCCGGAGCGGCAGATTAGGGGTTAATAATATAATGTAGGTGTCAGCGATAGCGGGGGCGGAAGATTAGGGGTTAATAATTGTAATATTAGGGGTGTTTAGACTCGGGGTTTATGTTAGGGTGTTAGGTGCAGACATAAAATTCATTTCCCCATAGGAAACAATGGGGCTGCGTTAGGAGCTGAACGCTGCTTTTTTGCAAGTGTTAGGTTTTTTTTCAGCCAGCTCAGCCCCATTGATTCCTATGGGGAAATTTTACCTGCTTACCGCTACCGTAAGCAACGCTGGTATTGAGGTGAGATGTGGAGCTAAATTTTGCTCAACGCTCACTTTTCTGAGGCTAATGCCGGCTTGCAGAAAACCTGTAATACCAGCGTTGTCTTAAGTGAGCGGTAAGAAAAAAAGGAGCGTTAGCAACGCACCCCTGTTACCGCAAAACTCGTAATCTCGACGAATGTTATCTATATGGCACACATACACTAACGCCCTATAGCTATGAAAAACTGTCAAATGCATTCATATAAGAGGCGGCCTAAGGGCTTAGAAATTAGAATGAGCCTACCTAGGTTTAGCTTTCAACTAAGAATACCAAGAGAATAAAGCAAGTTTCATAACAAAAGTAAAATGGAAAGTTGTTTAAAATGACATGCCCTATTTGAATCATGAAATTTTTATGTTCAATAGACTGTACCCTTAAATTTTATTATAATAGCTCCCAAATCTCACCAAAGGTAAGTGTTCATTTTGCAAGTAATCAGTAAGTTATTTGCTGTTTTTAACACTCTGTCTTTTTGTATATTTACTTTTATATACTATTTATATATAACTATCTATCTATACTGTATATATATATATATATATATATATATATATAATTATATATATATATATATATATATATATATATATATAGACAGCAAAGATGATGCACTCTCAGGTCTTTTTAAACAAAAAGCTTCAGTTTAATGAAACGTTTTCGGGGACAGCCTCCCCTTCATCAGCATAACAAAAAGTGATAACAATCAAACTTAAATACCTTAGTAAACAAGAAAAAACAATCATACACACCTGTGATGATACTTATCTCAACCGGAAGTACCTTCCTATACACCCACTTCCGGTATTTGCGGATGTGTACTCCGCTATTTACAACAGAATTATTTCAAATATTTGTGTATCACTCCCACATCTATAAACTTAGAAACAGTGTTCAGGGATATTCCCTGTCATACTACCAACAGTATTGTGTCCTACACCTCATATGTCGCATCAACGATCGTGTTCTAAACTGAGAGGTTTCCGGTCGTGACGTAATACGTCACTTCCGGTTTCGGCCATATTATGTTTAATGTGTACAAGAATAACCCCATGCACTAACAGATGCTTTAGAGCCCTGCCTCAGTATATATGGTGATACATCTCCTTTCTTATAAGTTATATATGCTTATGTCCCATTCAGGCACTACCCACAAAACACCTACCGTGAATAACTAGTGCTAGGTTCTTGTATTTAACCCCTTAGTGTGTTAACCCTAAACTGGGTTCTTATATTCAACCTTTTAATGTGATATCCTCAAAATAATACTTTTACATCTCAGATAAAAAAAATGTTACACTAATATAACTGATATACTCGACAACTGTGACTATGTCACCTTGGTGGTACACTAAATAAATAAACAATTTGAGTTGCAGTACAGACTATCTTAATCCTCTTCCCATGTCAGTGTATGTATCATTTAACCCATTATGTGATGTATGCCACTAGGAAGAAATACAGAGCACACTAAACTGGATTATACATCACTTCTGTGGCTATTTCACACACATACATTAAATGGCATGTTCATTTGGGTAACATATCACTGGCTCTACATACACAACACAACAAAAATGGACTCTCGACCAGTATTACAGAACCAAGCTGAAGAGCATTTCTCCACAGCGCTCCCCATACGCCTCCTCATCCCAGGAGGAATCAGTTCTCTATATTTCAGTTCATGTGTATAACTCCACATGCAAATTAAACGTGGACACAGACCACTATATGGTAATTCATGCAGATCCTTTTAGCTTAAACGTTGAACTATTACAAACCCAGCTATGGAGTGTATCACACCGATATACTAAACCCCACTATTGCTAGGTATAAGAGAGCACCACATTGTAATGAGTGACCAAATGCTACCACTGTCTCGCCCACGGCACGCACAGATCCTACAAAGGACCCATCCCTGCACATGGTGAAGGAAAGGTAAGACAGGACCCCACACCCAACTGGCGCGGCCCTGATCTCCCAATCTGCGTGACATGTGAATTCCACATATGCCCCCCATGTATGTAGTTCCCGCCTAGATCAAGGATTTGAAATCGGGCAGTGAGTTAAGACCCCCTGGGTGTATAGTCCCCAATCGGTACATCCATTCCGCTTCACGGATCAACAGGGCTTTATTTCTGTCTCCCCCCCGTCAAGACTAGGGATATGGTGGATCAGGATGTATTGGATCGATGACACCTGGTTTTTCATTTAAGCACAGTGTCGTGCAACCGGCTGATCCGATTCACCTTTATCCAGCACCACACGTATAGCTCTCCTGTGGTTAGCCATCCGTTCACGTAGAGTTCCACTCGTTTTCCCCACATAGCATAGTGAACACGGGCAAGAGAGTAGATACACAACGTGTGTTGTTGTGCATGTCAGGGAGTGTCTGATGGTAAAAATCCGATTGGAGTGTGGATGATGGAATGACTTAGAAACTATCAGATCATTGCATGTGGTACATCCAAGGCACCTATAGGATCCCTTGATGTTAACCCTTACGGGTGCAATGTAACACCATTTTGGATCCGTTTTAACCAACATGTCCCTCAGGTTGGTGCCCCTTTTGTAGGCCACCATGGGTTCCATGTTCCGTGTGAATGGACGCTTGGGATCAGAAGAAACTAGCGACCAGTGTTTGCGTAAGATCCTTCCTGTCTCAGTCATATCAGGTGCAAAGGTAGTGGTCATAATCAACCTATTGCTTGCTCTTATTTTCACTTCCTGGTCGATGAGGGTCTGTTGAGTGGCTGATGACACCTCTGTCAGTATCTCATTAACAATGCAGGATTTATATCCTCATTGCAGGAACTTAGTTTTAGTCAGCTGCAATTGGGAGACCCCTGTGTGGGTGTCAGAATTATTGCGCATAGTGCGAATCATTTGTGACTTAACAATACCCCGTAGTAATGCCGGTGGATGGCAACTGTTAGCGGAAAGGATAGAATTTCTATCAGTTGGTTTGCTGTACAGTGTGGTGCCTAGTCCCTGGTCTTGTTTATAGATACTTAGATCTAAGAAATGTATTGTTGTTGTGTCACATGTCATCTTAAACCTGACCGTAGTGTTGGAATTATTAAATTCCCTGAACCATTCATTGAGTGCCTGCTGACCTCCACGCCACACCAAGAAGACGTCATCTATGTAACGAACATAGAAAATGATAGAAGGCTGTTCCCTATGCCACAGATATTCATTTTCGAATTGTGACATAAACAAATTGGCATAGGATGGGGCCATATTCGACCCCATTGCTGTATCTGCCACTTGAAGATAAAATTTCTTTTCAAATCGAAAATAATTTCTGTGTAGGCAAAATGACATAAGTGTCAGAAGGAACTCGATTGGTGGTCCACTGTAGTGTGCACTACTAAAAGGTGCTCCATAACAGCTGCCAATCCAACCTCATGTGGGATGATTGTGTACAAACTATTAATGTCTAGGGTTACTAGAATGTCCCCTTGTTCAATCCTAACTTCTCTGAGTTTTCTAATCAGGTCATTTGTGTCAGAGATGTAGGATCTAGTGTGCTTGACAGTGGGTTGGAGCAATACATCTATGTACTGAGCTATTGGTTGTGTTATGGAATTTATAGCTGAAACGATGGGCTGGCCCGGGGGGTTGTCCAAGGTTTTATGAATCTTGGGGATGGTATACAGTACCAGGATTCTTGGGTATTGAGTCGTACAGTACAGTATATTTGTGCTGTCATGTGGCCCTGTTGCAGTCCTAGTGTCAGTAAACTGTCCAGTTCTTTCTTAAAACTTGCCGTTGGGTCCATAGGTAATTCACAATATGTATCTGTGTCTGTCAGTTGCTGCAGGATGTCAGCTCTATAGTCCTCATAGTCCAAAAGGACTATAGCCCCACCCTTATCGGTGGGCCTGACAACAATAGAGGTGTCATCCTGCAGTGACTTAATGGCCCTCCTCTCAGTGATCTCTAAGTTGTTTTTCCACATCTTATTGTGTCTCTCATATTCCAGATCCTGAGTAATCAGACGTATAAATATCTTAGTGCTAGGACTGCTATTCTGAGGCTCAAAAAAGCTAGGCTTCTTGCATATCTGTTCAAGTTGTGAAACCTGTTGGATTGTGTCGGAGTGTTGGAAGAATTCTTTAATCTTCAAACTCCTATTAAGTCTATAAATGTCACGTTTAAGCTCAAATTCAGAGGAGCTATGACTAGGAACAAAGGATAACCCTCTATTAAGTATCTGTCGCTCCATAGGGGTGAGTATATGAGAGCTTAAATTAACTATTATATCCTCTGGCGGCTCTGTCTGTACCTGCCTCCCCGCCCTCCTGATGTGTGGTCTGTTGTGCCTCCCCCGCTGGATCTCGTAGTCACCCCTAAAAAATGACTCTGGTTGATTGACCTCTATGTGAGTGTGAAAAACTATGTCCCCTTTGGGGAGGGAAATCAGGGGATGCTGGTTGTGAGGTGGCTGAAAGATTAGTTTCTGCTTCTGATGACTCTGCACCACTGGTGTCTACTGTGTTGAATTGTACCCTCCTTGGTCTATTATGTCTCCTGGTGCGACTATCCTGTGTAGAATTGATTGAGCCAATTATAGACTCTTCCATGAGAGTAGTCCATGTTGACTGCATCTAGCTTATGATTCTTAAATATTATAAGGTCACCCCTATATTTTTCTATTTGTTGTCCTAATTTAACCAACCAATTCTCTTGTGTATTCTTAGCGAGTGTGTTACTATGTGTTTCTTCAAAAGTTTGAATCTCAATCTTAACTTTTGATAAAATGACTGTTACCTCTTCCTCTACTAATAATACCAGATCTAATGAGCACTTGTTAAGTATATGGCACCATTTCTTACTGAACTCTGGGTTTTCCCTACCAATGGTGGGAATGTTTTTAACCCTAAAGCCCCTAGGTATGTGTCCAATCCTATAATACTCTGATAGGTAACTTCCATAGAGAGTTAGGTCTATTTCTCTTTTTTTTTTTTAAGTTTTAATAAAGCATAGTATAAATAAACAGGGGTCTCACCAATTGTTCTGCTGATTGGTGCAAATAGGATCCTGGCTGCATCATCCCATGTGTATAATACTGTGCCAGTCTGGGCTCCCCTTGCTTGTGTCTCTGGGTCCTCCAAAAATTCTTGTATGGTTCTCTCACTTTTGATGGATACTGCTGGTTCACTGGATATGACATTCTCTGACTCCATCCTCGAAGTGTATTGTGGTTCCCTTAGGAATATGTCCAAATGAGTGTGGTATATAAGATGAAAAAAGGATATTAGATACAGTTCCCACAAAGCATGTAGTACAAGCAACACACAAACACTGAGTGTCAGTGGTAAACAAGAGTGGGGGTATCACTGTTTCACAATAAATATCTCAGTCCTTTTAAACAGGATCACCCTCCAACTGGTCACCTGCCTGGGTGCAAGAATACCAACAATAGACAGCAAAGATGATGCACTCTCAGGTCTTTTTAAACAAAAAGCTTCAATTTAATGAAACATTTTCGGGGACAGCCTCCCCTTCATCAGCATAACAAAAAGTGATAACAATCAAACCTAAATACCTAAGTGAACAAGAAAAAACAATCATACACACCTGTGATGACACTCAGTATTAAACAACATGTGAACCGCACGCCATGCATGTCAAATTGCATATCTGGACCGGAAGTAATTACATATTCATTCACCTACGGTCTCTATCAGTGATTGGCTTATCTCAACCGGAAGTACCTTCCTATACACCCACTTCCGGTATTTGCGGATGTGTACTCCGCTATTTACAACAGAATTATTTCAAATGGTGATACATCTCCTTTCTTATAAGTTATATATGCTTATGTCCCATTCAGGCACTACCCGCAAAACACCTACCGTGAATAACTAGTGCTTGGTTCTTGTATTTAACCCCTTAGTGTGTTAACCCTAAACTGGGTTCTTATATTAAACCTTTAAATGTGATATCCTCAAAATAATACTTTTATATCCCACATAAAAATTGTTACACTAATATAACTGATATACTCGATAACTGTGACTACGTCACCTTGGCTGTACACTAAATAAAGAAACAATATATATAACTATCTATCTATACTATATATATATATATATATATATATATATATATATATATATATATATATATATATATGAGCACAGTTTCATATTCCTTTAACATTTACATTTAAACAGCTTTAACATATTTTTTTCAGTACAGTGATTTTTTAACTGCTTCTTCAAATGTGTGGAATAAAAATTGTACATTTTCAAAATTCTTGGCCACAATTATAATGACAAAACCTATTGAATTTGTTGCTGGAACCATAATGTGTTCTAATGTTACTGGTTTTGATGAAATTTCAGGATAAAGCTTTGTAAATGTTTTGAATGCCTGTTTTACAATTTAAATGGAATAGAATAAAATCATCTACAAACACCATCCATTTAAAACACTTTTCCATAATTAAAATTCCTTGGACTTGAGGGAGTTTTTCCATGTAATAAATCCAAACATAAGAGTTCATACAAGTGGAACTAAACTAAAGTAAATCACCAATATGTAGTTAACTTAGCATCAGCTAATTAGTATGGAATGGCAAATTCCACAATTGGTGCAAAATGATGTTTGTAAGTTGTGCATATTGCATATGTAAACTTATGTTCATCTATACCAAAGGATGCCATCCTTTTATGAAGACAGTGCCAAAGTAACAATATAAAGAAAACAAGTGTATCAGCCTATTTTTTTAAATTAGATTTCATAATCAATAAATAACAAGTATGTAATAAGTAAAAAAGTAAAAAGTGAGAACATCAGGTATCTACCCAGCATTCCTTCAATATCCCCTGGGGCTGCATAGCATCTATAGCATCTATCCGCTGCTTTGTCTTGTGCACAAGGTATGCTGTATTTTAAACACTGTGAGTGTGGTTGCTGTGAAGAGGAGAATAGCACTAAACCTGGTTGTCACATCACCTGACAGCCAGATAGTAATGTTGGAAGTGAGGTATAAAAATTACGATGAAAAATTCCTGCACATTTGCCATGGGTTGCTGACCCCTGATTTATAATACCTTGTGACCAGTCAAAATTATTATTTATTAATATTATTATTTTATAAAAGGTATATTCTGATATTAATAAATGAATTAATTAAATTATTGTCATGTAATATGGGCTCCTCTGGGGAGTGAGTTGTAAATGCAATCTTCAAATAACAAAGTTTTAGCCTTATTAAAGCATGACATTTGGTGGATAACGGTCCTCAGTAGAGGCCCGATATTCTAAGCATCCCCAGTTCCTTGAGCTATGCCCATTTCACGTTTGTCAGTCTCGCCAAGCGCTTACAGGGTGAAATGCTATTAAAAAAGTGTGCTGATCCCGGCTGTACAGATACGTGGTGATAAGCCTTCCATAGGAAAGTGTAAGGGTCACTGTCTTTTAAACAAGCACATCACTAGTGAATGCAGATCTCAGCAGTGTGGAGGGGGCATGTCTTAAAAACACAATTACACAACATATAATGTGCCTTAATTAAATATAAAAATGTTTTTTGTTATGTAACAGTTCAAATAATCTATATGCAAACTAACGGCTAGATTTAGAGTTTTGTCGGTAACGAACCGCGTAGCTAATGCTGGCTTTTTTCTGGCTGCACCTTTTAAATAACTCTGGTATTGAGAGTTCACAGAATGGCTGCGTTAGGCTCCAAAAAGGGAGCGTACAGGCATATTTAACGCCACTGCAACTCTCGATACCAGAGTTGCTTACGGACGCGGCCAGCCTCAAAAACGTGCTCGTGCACGATTCCCCCATAGAAAACAATGGGGCTGTTTGAGCTGAAAAAAAACCTAACACCTGCAAAAAAGCCGCGTTCAGCTCCTAACGCAGCCCCATTGTTGTCTATGGGGAAACACTTCCTACGTCTGCACCTAACACCCTAACATGTACCCCGAGTCTAAACACCCCTAACCTTACACTTATTAACCCCTATTCTGCCGCCCCCGCTATCGCTGACCCCTGCATATTATTTTTAACCCCTAATCTGCCGCTCCGTAAACCGCCGCTACTTACATTATCCCTATGTACCCCTAATCTGCTGCCCCTAACACCGCCGACCCCTATATTATATTTATTAACCCCTAATCTGCCCCCCACAACGTCGCCTCCACCTGCCTACACTTATTAACCCCTAATCTGCCGAGCGGACCGTACCGCTATTATAATAAAGTTATTAACCCCTAATCCACCTCACTAACCCTATAATAAATAGTATTAACCTAACATCGCCGACACCTAACTTCAAACATTAACCCCTAATCTGCCGACTGGAGCTCACCGCTATTCTAATAAATTTATTAACCCCTAAAGCTAAGTCTAACCCTAACACTAACACCCCCTAAGTTAAATATAATTTAAATCTAACAAAATTAATTAACTCTTATTAAATAAATTATTCCTATTTAAAGCTAAATACTTACCTGTAAAATAAATCCTAATATAGCTACAATATAAATTATATTTATATTATAGCTATTTTAGGATTTATATTTATTTTACAGGTAACTTTGTATTTATTTTAACCAGGTACAATAGCTAAAATAGTTAAAATAATTACAAAATTACCTGTAAAATAAATCCTAACCTAAGTTACAATTAAACCTAACACTACACTATCAATAAATTAATTAAATAAAATACCTACAATTACCTACAATTAAACCTAACACTACACTATCAATAAATTAATTAAATACAATATCTACAAATAAATACAATGAAATAAACTAACTAAAGTACAAAAAATAAAAAAGAACTAAGTTACAAAAAATAAAAAATATTTACAAACATCAGAAAAATATTACAACAATTTTAAACTAATTACACCTACTCTAAGCCCCCTAATAAAATAACAAAGACCCCCAAAATAAAAAAATGCCCTACCCTATTCTAAATTACTAAAGTTCAAAGCTCTTTTACCTTACCAGCCCTGAACAGGGCCCTTTGCGGGGCATGCCCCAAAGAATTCAGCTCTTTTGCCTGTAAAAAAAACACATACAATACCCCCCCCCAACATTACAACCCACCACCCACATACAAATACCCTTAATCTTACCCAAACCCCCCTTAAATAAACCTAACACTAAGCCCCTGAAGATCTTCCTACCTTATCTTCACCATACCAGGTTCACCGATCGATCCAGAAGAGCTCCTCCGATGTCCTGATCCAAGCCCAAGCGGGGGGCTGAAGATGTCCATGATCCGGCTGAAGTCATCATCCAAGCGGGAGCTGAAGAGGTCCATGATCCGGCTGAAGTCTTCTATCAACGGCATCTTCAATCTTCTTTCTTCCGGATCCGTCTTGCAGACCTCCGACGCGGAACATCCTGCTGGCCCGACGGACTACCGACGAATGAAGGCTCCTTTAAGGGACGTAATCCAAGATGGCGTCCCTCGAATTCTGATTGGCTGATAGGATTCTATCAGCCAATTGGAATTAAGGTAGGAAAATTCTGATTGGCTGATAGAATCAGCCAATCAGAATCAAGTTCAATCCGATTGGCTGATCCGATCAGCCAATCAGATTGAGCTTGCATTCTATTGGCTGTTCCGATCAGCCAATAGAATGCGAGCTCAATCTGATTGGCTGATCGGATCGGCCAATCGGATTGAACTTGATTCTGATTGGCTGATTCCATCAGCCAATCAGAATTTTCCTACCTTAATTCCAATTGGCTGATAGAATCCTATCAGCCAATCGGAATTCGAGGGACGCCATCTTGGATGACGTCCCTTAAAGGAGCCTTCATTCGTCGGTAGTCCGTCGGGCCAGCAGGATGTTCCGCCTCGGAGGTCTGCAAGATGAATCCGGAAGAAAGAAGATTGAAGATGCCGTTGATAGAAGACTTCAGCCGGATCATGGACCTCTTCAGCTCTCGCTTGGATGATGACTTCAGCCAGATCATGGACCTCTTCAGCTCCCGCTTGGATGATGACTTCAGCCGGATCATGGACATCTTCAGCCCCCCGCTTGGGCTTGGATCAGGACATCGGAGGAGCTCTTCTGGATCGATCGGTGAACCTGGTATGGTGAAGATAAGGTAGGAAGATCTTCAGGGGCTTAGTGTTAGGTTTATTTAAGGGGGGTTTGGGTTAGATTAGGGGTATGTGGGTGGTGGGTTGTAATGTTGGGGGGGTATTGTATGTGTTTTTTTTACAGGCAAAAGAGCTGAATTCTTTAGGGCATGCCCCGCAAAGGGCCCTGTTAAGGGCTGGTAAGGTAAAAGAGCTTTGAACTTTAGTAATTTAGAATAGGGTAGGGCATTTTTTTATTTTGGGGGTCTTTGTTATTTTATTAGGGGGCTTAGAGTAGGTGTAATTAGTTTAAAATTGTTGTAATATTTTTCTGATGTTTTTAAATATTTTTTTATTTTTTGTAACTTAGTTCTTTTTTATTTTTTGTACTTTAGTTAGTTTATTTCATTGTATTTATTTGTAGATATTGTATTTAATTAATTTATTGATAGTGTAGTGTTAGGTTTAATTGTAGGTAATTGTAGGTATTTTATTTAATTAATTTATTGATAGTGTAGTGTTAGGTTTAATTGTAACTTAGGTTAGGATTTATTTTACAGGTAATTTTGTAATTATTTTAACTATTTTAGCTATTGTACCTGGTTAAAATAAATACAAAGTTACCTGTAAAATAAATATAAATCCTAAAATAGCTATAATATAAATATAATTTATATTGTAGCTATATTAGGATTATTTTACAGGTAAGTATTTATCTTTAAATAGGAATAATTTATTTAATAAGAGTTAATTAATTTAGTTAGATTTAAATTATATTTAATTTAGGGGGGTGTTAGTGTTAGGGTTAGACTTAGCTTTAGGGGTTAATACATTTATTAGAATAGCGGTGAGCTCCAGTCGGCAGATTAGGGGTTAATGTTTGAAGTTAGGTGTCGGCAATGTTAGGGAGGGCAGATTAGGGGTTAATACTATTTATTATAGGGTTAGTGAGGCGGATTAGGGGTTAATAACTTTATTATAATAGCGGTGCGGTCCGCTCGGCAGATTAGGGGTTAATAAGTGTAGGCAGGTGGAGGCGACGTTGTGGGGGGCAGATTTGGGGTTAATAAATATAATATAGGGGTCGGCGGTGTTAGGGGCAGCAGATTAGGGGTACATAAGGATAACGTAAGTAGCGGCGCTTTGCGGTAGGCAGATTAGGGGTTAATTATTGTAGGTAGCTGGCGGCGACGTTGTGGGGGGCAGGTTAGGGGTTAATAAATATAATACAGGGGTCGGCGGTGTTAGGGGCAGCAGATTAGGGGTACATAAGGATAACGTAGGTGGCGGTCGGCAGATTAGGGGTTAAAAAAAATTTAATCGAGTGGCGGCGATGTGGGGGGACCTTGGTTTAGGGGTACATAGGTAGTTTATGGGTGTTAGTGTACTTTAGAGCACAGTAGTTAAGAGCTTTATAAACCGGCGTTAGCCTAGAAAGCTCTTAACTACTGACTTTTTTCTGCGGCTGGAGTTTTGTCGTTAGATTTCTAACGCTCACTTCAGCCACGACTCTAAATACCAGAGTTAGAAAGATCCCATTGAAAAGATAGGATACGCAATTGACGTAAGGGGATCTGCGGTATGGAAAAGTCGCGGCTGAAAAGTGAGCGTTAGACCCTTTCCTGACTGACTCCAAATACCGGCGGTAGCCTAAAACCAGCGTTAGGAGCCTCTAACGCTGGTTTTCACGGCTACCGCCAAACTCTAAATCTAGGCCTAAGTTTCACAGTACATGCAGTAGATTTTATACAATTGATGAGCTTGCAATGAAAGGGTGGAGGGACAGGTATGTGTTATAAGGTTCACCTAAACAGGTGGATATTGTTTAGAACTTCCCTGAGAAGTTTCACCATTATAATACACATTACTCCCATAGAATGCACAAGAAACGCCTATATATTGACCATATCTATAATCTCTATTGTTAGTAAAGAACAAAATAATAAACCTATATGATCTGAGGAATTGTGGGTACATTGTACATGTGCATATGTAGTGTTATTTAAATATATATGTATTATACAGTAAAATACTATCGGCTAGATTACGAGTTCTGCGGTATGAGTGAAAAAGCAGTGTTAAGTTAACGCTGCTTTTTCACTACCGCTGGTATTAAGAGTCTTGCAGGTTTAGGGGCACCGCACACTTTTTTGGCCTTAACGCAAATTAACTTACGCAATTTGCGTAAAGTCTTTTTTCAATGAGACTTCCACAGCGCCGGTATTACGAGTCTGCCTGGGAGGCCAAAAAGTGAGTGGTACACCCTATACCGCCAAGATCAATACCGTTTTATGCTACAGCATCGCATCGCAAATACTATAATAAATTTATTAACCCCTAATCTGCCACTCCGGACATCGCCGCCACTATAATAAACATATTAACCCCTAAACCGCTGCACTCCCGCCTCGCAAACACTAGTTAAATATTATTAACCCCTAATCTGCCGCCCCCGACATCGCCGACACCTACATTATATTTATTAACCCCTAATCTGCCGCTCCCAACATAGCCGCCACTATAATAAACATATTAACCCCTAAACCGCCATACTCCCGCCTTGCAAACACTAGTTAAATATTATTAACCCCTAATCTGCCGCCCCTAACATTGCCACCTCCTACCTACATTTAATAACCAGTAATCTGCTGCCCCCAACGTCGCCGCCACTATACTAAATTTATTAACCCCTAAACCTGTCTAACCCTAACCCCCTAACTTAAATATAATTAAAATAAATCTAAATAAAACCTACTATTAATAACTAAATAATTCCTATTTAAAACTAAATACCTGTAAAATAAACCCTGTGCTAGCTACAATATAACTAATAGTTACATTGTATCTAGCTTAGGTTTTCTATTTATTTTACAGGCAAGTTTGTATTTATTTTAACTAGGTAGAATAGTTACTAAATAGTTATTAACTATTTACTAACTACCTAGCTAAAATAAATACAAATGTACCTGTAAAATAAAACCTAACCTGCCTTTCAATAAAATCTAACCTTACACAAAAATTAAATAAGTTACCTAAATTAAATACAATTACCTAAATTACAAAACCCCCCCACTAAATTACACAAAATATAAAAGAAATTATCAGATATTTAAACTAATTACACCTAATCTAATAGCCCTATCAAAATAAAAAAGCCCCCCCCCAAAAAATAAACCCCCCCTAGCCTAAACTAAACTACCAATAGCCCTTAAAAGGTCCTTTTTCAGGGCATTGCCCCAAAGAAATCAGCTCTTTTACCTGTAAAAAAAAAATACAAACAACCCCCAACAGTAAAACCCATCACCCACACAACCAACCCCCCAAATAAAATCCTAACTAAAAAAACCTAAGCTCCCCATTGCCCTGAAAAGGGCATTTGTATGGGAATTGCCCTTAAAAGGGCATTTAGCTCTTTTTCAATTGCCCAAAAGCCCTAATCTAAAACAAAAAACCCACCCAATAAACCCTTAAAAAAACCTAACACTAACCCCCGAAGATCCACTTACAGTTTTGAAGACCCGACATCCATCCTCAATGAAGCGGCAGAAGTCCTCATCGAAGCCCGCAGAAATCTTCATCCAAGCGGCCGAAGTCTTCATCCAAGCCCGCAGAAGTCTTCATCCAGACGGCATCTTCTATCTTCATCCATCCGGCGCGGAGCAGCTCCATCTTCAAGACATCCGGCGCGGAGCATCCTCTTCAATTGAAGTCTTCTTGCTGAATGAAGGTTCCTTTAAATGACATCATCCAAGATGACGTCCCTTGAATTCTGATTGGCTGATAGAATTCTATCAGCCAATCGGAATTAAAGGTGAACAATCCTATTGGCTGATGCAATCAGCCAATAGGATTGAGCTTCAATCCTATTGGCTGATCCAATCAGCCAATAGGATTGAGTTTGCATTCTATTGGCTGATTGGAACAGCCAATAGAATGCAAGCTCAATCATATTGGCTGATCGGATCAGTCAATAGGATTGAAGCTCAATCCTATTGGCTGATTGCATCAGCCAATAGGATTTTCTCCCCTTTAATTCCGATTGGCTAATATAATACTATCAGCCAATCGGAATTCAAGGGACGCCATCTTGGATGTCGTCATTTAAAGGAACCTTCATTTGTCGTTAGTCGTCGGAAGAAGAGGATGCTCCGCGCTGGATGTCTTGAAGATGGAGCCGCTCCGCGCCGGATGGATGAAGATAGAAGATGCCGTCTGGATGAAGACTTCTGCGGGCTTGGATGAAGACTTTGCCGCTTGGATGAAGACTTCTGCGGGATTCGATGAGGACTTCTGCCGCTTCGTTGAGGATGGATGTCGGGTCTTCAAAACTGTAAGTGGATCTTCGGGGGTTAGTGTTAGGTTTTTTTAAGGGTTTATTAGGTAGGTTTTAGTTTTATATTAGGGCTTTTGAATGATTGAAAAAGAGCTAAATGCCCTTTTAAGGTCAATGCCCATACAAATGCCCTTTTCAGGGCAATGGGGAGCTTAGGTTTTTTTAGTTAGGATTTTATTTGGGGGGTTGGTTGTGTGGGTGGTGGGTTTTACTGTTGGGCGGTTGTTTGTAATTTTTTTTACAGGCAAAAGAACTGATTTCTTTAGGGCAATACCCTGCAAAAGTCCATATTAAGGGCTATTGGTAGTTTAGTTTAGGCTAGGGTTTTTTTATTTTGGGGGGTCTTTTTTATTAGATTAGGTGTAATTAGTTTAAATATCTGATAATTTCTTTTTTTATTTTGTGTAATTTAGTGTTTTTTTTTGTAATTTAGGTAATTGTATTTAATTTAGGTAATTTATTTAATTTTAGTGTAATGTTAGGTGTTAGTGTAACTCAGGTTAGGTTTTATTTTACAGGTAAATTTGTATTTATTTTAACTAGGTAGTTATTAAATAGTTAATAACTATTTAGTAACTATTCTACCTAGTTAAAATAAATACAAACTTGCCTGTAAAATAAAAATAAACCCTAAGCTAGCTACAATGTAACTATTAGTTATATTGTAGCTACCTTAGGGTTTATTTTATAGGTACGTATTTAGTTTTAAATAGGAATTATTTAGTTATTAATAGTAAGTTTTATTTAGATTTATTTTAATTATATTTGTTAGGGGGTGTTAGGGTTAGACTTAGGTTTAGGGGTTAATAAATATAGTATAGAGGCAGCGACGTTGGGGGCGGCAGATTAGGGGTTAATAAATGTAGGTAGGTGCAGCGATGTTAGTTGCGGCAGATTAGGGGTTAATAATATTTAACTAGTGTTAGCGATACGGGAGTGTGGCAGTTTAGGGGTTAATATGTTTATTATAATGGAGACGATGTCCAGAGCGTCAGAGTAGGGGTTAATAAGTATAATCTAGGTGTCGGCGATGTCGGGGGTGGTATATTAGGGGTTAATAAGTGTAAGATTAGGGGTGTTTAGACTCGGGGTTCATGTTAGGGTGTTAGGTGTAAAGATACATTTTGTTTCCCAATAGGAATCAATGGGGCTGCGTTACGGAGCTTTACGCTGCTTTTTTGCAGGTGTTAGGCTTTTTTTCAGCCGGCTCTCCCCAGTGATGTCTATGGGGAATTTGTGCACGAGCACGTAAAACCAGCTCACCGCTGACTTAAGCAGCGCTGGTATTGGAGTGCGGTATGGAGCACAATTTTGCTCTATGCTCACTTCTTGCCTGTTAACGCCGGGTTTATGAAAACCTGTAATACCAGCGCTGTAGGGAAGTGAACAGTGACAATAACGTGCAAGTTAGCACCGAGCAGCTCTTACCGAAAAACTCGTAATCTAGCCGTATGTATTTTAGTTCTTTATTTAAAAAAAAAAAAAAAAACAACATGTTTTTAACTTTAGTTCTTTTCTTTGTAGGAACATGCTTTCGTGTATAGGAAATTAATATTCTATAGAAGACTGTAGCTGCAGCTTTTTAAAAAAGATTACAATAGTAGTTTTTTAAAATATCACACTATCAGCTAGATTACGAGTTTTCAACCCCCTATAGCGCTGGTATTACGAGTTTAAAAAAAGAAGGCTTGTGCGGGCAATATGGTGGTGTTGAGCTCCATATCGCACGAAAACATGCGCTGCTGTTACGTGCTTGTGCACGATTTCCCTATAGACATCAATGGGGAGAGACGGACAAAAAAAAGTCTATCACCTGCGATTGCGGAATGAAAATCTCCGTAATGCAACCCCATTGATGTCTATGGGGAAAATACATTTAATGTAAAAACACCCTAACATAAAACCTATGTCTAAACACCCCTAATCTGATGCCCCTAACATCGCTGCCACCTACATACAGTTATTACCCCCAAATCTGCTGCCCCTAACATCGCCGCCACCTATATACAGTTATTAACCCCTAATCTGCTGCCCATAACATCGCCTCCCCCTATATAATACTATTAACCTCTAAACATCTGGCCTCCCACATCACTACCACTAAATAAATATATTAACCCCTAAACCTAACGTAACCCTAAGCCCCTAACTTTAACATAATTTAAAAACAGCTAAATTAAAGTTACAATTATTAACTAAATAATAACTATTTTAAACTAAATACATACTTACCTGTGAAATAAAACCTAAGCTAGCTACAATATAACTAATAGTTATATTGTAGCTAGCTTAGGCTTTATTTTTTATTCACAGGGTATGTTTGTATTTAGTTTAACTAGGTAGACTAGTTAGTAAATAGTTATTAACTATGTATTAACTTCCTAGTTAAAATAAATACAAACTTACCTGTAAAATAAAACCAAACCTGGTTTACACTAAAACCTAACATTAAACAAACACTAAAATTACTAAAATTAAAATGAATAAATTACAAAACAATAAAAATTACAAAAAATAAGAAACAAATGGTCAAAAATAAAAACTAATTACACCTAATCTAATAGCCCTATCAAAATAAAAAAAGCCCTTCAAAATAAAAAAAACTCTAGCCTACAATAAACTACCAATAACCCTTAAAAGGGCCTTTTGTGGGGCATTCCTCCAAAGATATCAGCTCTTTTACCTGTCAAAAAAAATACAAACACCCCCAACCAACCCCCCCAAATAAAATAACTATCTAAAATAACCTAAGCTAACCATTGCCCTGAAAAGGGCATTTGTATGGGCATTGCCCTTAAATGGACATTTAGCTCTTTTGCCATGCCCTGAAAAGGACAATCATCTCTTTTATGAAAAGCCCAAACCCTAAGCTAAAATAAAAACCCACCCAAAAAACCCTTAAAAAAAACCCTAACACTAACCCCCAACGATCCACTTACAGTTATTGAAGTCCCGCTTAAAGGATCCATCCAGCCGGCGAAGTCCTCATCCAGGTGGCAAGAAGTCTTCATCCAAGCGGCCGATTCAATCTTCTTCTAGCTGGCGAAGTCCTCATCCAGGCGGCAAAAAGTTTTCATCCAGACATCATCTTCTATCTTCATCCATCCGGCGTGGAGCGGGTGCATCCTGAAGACATCCGGTGTGGAGCACCCTCTGTTAGTTTAATTGTAGTTTCATAATTATATTAGTTTAATTGTTAGTTTAAAATTAATTTTTGTAATTTGACAGGTAAGTTTTAATTTAATTTAAGATAGGGAATTTGTAATTTTAATATAAAGTTAGGGGGTCATTAGATTTAGGGGTTAATAGTTTATTTAAGTATATTTCATTGTGGGGGACTTGCGGTTTAGGGGTTAATAGGTTTATTATAGCGGTGGTGTGGGCGGACGGCATATTAGGGGTTAATAATCTTTAAATAGTGTTTGTGATGCGGGAGGGCGGCAGTTTAGGAGTTAATAGGTTTAGTATAGTGGCGACGATGTTGGGGAGCAGAGGAATAGGGGTTAATAAATTTTAATAGTGGCAGATTAGGGGTTAATAAGTATATTATAGTGTTTGCAATGCGGGAGGGCCTCGGTTTAGGGTTAAATAGCTAGTTTTTTTAGTTAGTGTACTTTGTAACACTTTAGTTATGAGTATTTTGTTACAGCTTTGTAACTTAAAACTCATAACTACTGAATGAGAGTTCAATCCTATTGGCTGATTGGAACAGTCAATAGGATTTTAGCAGCTTTAATTCCTATTGGCTGATAGAAATCTCTCAGGCAATAGGAATGCAAGGGACGCCATCTTTGATGGCATCACTTGCATTGAAGTTCCAGAGTACGGCGGAGACTGTATGATGAGGATGCTCTGTGCTGGATGTCTTCAGCATGGACCCGCTGTGCACCGGATGGATGAAGATCGAAGATGCCGTCTGGATGAGAACTTCTTGCCGCCTGGATGAGGACTTTGCCAGCTGGATGAAGATCGAAGAGGCCGCCTCGATGAAGACTTCTTGCCGTCTGGATGAGAGCTGATTGCCCTTTTTAAGGGAATGGCAAAAGAGCTAAATGCCCTTTTAAGGGCAATGCCCATACAAATCCCCTTTTCAGGACACTGGTTAGCTTAGGTTATTTTAGATAGTTATTTTATTTGGGGGGGTTGGTTGGATGGGTGGGTTTTACTATTTGGGGGGTGTTTTTTTTACAGGTAAAAGAGCCGATATCTTAGGGACAATGCCCCACAAAAGGCCCTTTTAAGGGATATTGGTAGTTTATTGTAGGCTAGGGTTTTTTTTTTTTTACTTTGGGGGGCTTTTTTTTTTTGCTCTGTGCTGGATGTCTTCAGCATGGACCCGCTGTGCGCCGGATGGATGAAGATAGAAGATGCCGTCTGGATGAGAACTTCTTGCCGCCTGGATTAGGACTTTGCCAGCTGGATGAAGATCGAAGAGGCCGCCTGGATGAAGACTTCTTGCCGTCTGGATGAGAGCTGATTGCCCTTTTTAGGGCATGGCAAAAGAGCTAAATGCCCTTTTAAGGGCAATGCCCATACAAATCCCCTTTTCAGGACACTGGTTAGCTTAGGTTATTTTAGATAGTTATTTTATTTGGGGGGGTTGGTTGGATGGGTGGGTTTTACTATTTGGGGGGTGTTTGTATTTTTTTTTACAGGTAAAAGAGCCGATATCTTAGGGACAATGCCCCACAAAGGGCCCTTTTAAGGGATATTGGTAGTTTATTGTAGGCTAGGGTTGTTTTTTTTTTACTTTGGGGGGCTTTTTTATTTTGATAGGGCTATTAGATTAGGTATGATTAATTTTTATTTTTGATAATTTGTTTCTTATTTTTCGTAATTTTGTATTTTTTATTTTTCGTAACTTAGTTATATTTTTAGAGTAGTGTTAGGATTTTTTTTAATGTGTAGTTTAGTTTTTTTTAATTGGTAGTTAGTTTAATTGTAGTTTCATAATTATATTAGTTTAATTGTTAGTTTAAAATTATTTTTTGTAATTTGACAGGTAAGTTTTAATTTAATTTAAGGAATTTTTAATTTTAATATAAAGTTAGGGGGTCGATAGGTTTAGGAGTTAATAGTTTATTTAAGTATATTTAGTTTTGGGGGGCTTGCGGTTTAGGGGTAAATAGGTTTATTATAGCGGCGGTGTGGGCAGACGGCAGATTAGGGATTAATAATCTTTAAATAGTGTTTGCGATGCGGGACGGCGGCAGTCTAGGGGTTAATAGGTTTAATTATTTATTTAAGATCGAAGAGGCCGCCTGGATGAAGACTTCTTGCCGTCTGGATGAGGACTTCGCCGGCTGGATGGATCCTTCAAGCGGAACTTCAATAACTGTAAGTGGATCTTTGGGGGTTAGTGTTAGGTTTTTTAAGGTTTTTTAAGGTTTTTTTGGGGTGGGTTTTTATTTTAGCTTAGGGTTTGGGCTTTTCATAGAAGAGCTGATTGCCCTTTTTAGGGCATGGCAAAAGAGCTAAATGCCCTTTTAAGGTCAATGCCCATACAAATGCCCTTTTCAGGGCAATGGTTAGCTTAGGTTATTTTAGATAGTTATTGTATTTGGGGGGGTTCGTTGGGTGGGTGCTTTGTTTTACTTATGGGGGGTGTTTGTATTTTTTTGACAGGTAAAAGAGCTGATCTTAGGGACAATGCCCCACAAAAGGCCCTTTTAAGGGATATTGGTAGTTTATTGTAGGCTAGGGTTTTTTTACTTTGGGGGGCTTTTTTATTTTGATAGGGCTATTAGATTAGGTGTAATTTGTTTTATCTTTGATAATTTGTTTCTTATTTTTCGTAATTTTGTATTTTTTATTTTTTGTAACTAGAGTAGTGTTAGGATTTTTTTAATGTGTAGTTTTTTTTTTTAATTGGTAGTTAGTTTAATTGTAGTTTAATAATTATATTAGTTTAATTGTTAGTTTAAAATTAATTTTTGTAATTTTACAGGTAAGTTTTAATTTAATTTAAGATACAGAATTTTTTATTTTAATATAAAGTTAGGGGGTCGTTAGGTTTAGGGTTTAATAGTTTATTTAAGTATATTTCATTGTGGGGGCTTGCAGTCTAGGGGTTAAAAGGTTTATTATAGCGGTGGTGTGGGTGGAGGGCAGATAAGGGGTTAATAATCTTTAAATTGTGTTTAAGAAGCGGGAGGGTGGTGGTTTAGGTGTTAATAGTTTTATTATAGTGGAGACGATGTTGGGGAGCGGAGGAATATGGGTTAATAAATTTTAATAGTGGCGACAATGTCCAGAGCGGCAGATTAGGGGTTAATAAGTATATTATAGTGTTTGCAATGCGGGAGGGCCTCAGTTTAGGATTTAATAGCTAGTTTATGGGTGTTAGTGTACTTTGTAACACTTTAGTTATGAGTTTTATGTTACAGCTTTGTAACGTAAAACTCATAACTATGAATGAGAGCTCAATCCTATTGGTTGATTGGAACAGCCAATAGGATTTTAGCAGCTTTAATTCCTATTGGCTGATAGAAATCTCTCAGCCAATAGGAATGCAAGGAACGCCATCTTTGATGGCATCACTTGCATTGAAGTTCCAGTGTACAGCGGAGACTGTATGATGAGGATGCTCTGCGCCGGATGTCTTCAGGATGGACCCGCTCCGTGCCGGATGGATAAAGATAGAAGATGACGTCTGGATGAAGACTTCTTGCCCGCTGGATGAGGACCTCGCTGGCTGGATGAAGATTGAAGAGGCCGTCTGGATGAAGACTTCTTGCCATCTGGATGAGGACATCGCAGGCTGGATGGATCCTTCAAGCAGGACTTCAATAACTGTAAGTGGATCATCGGGGGTTAGTGTTAGGTTTTTTAAGTTTTTTTTGGGTGGGTTTTTATTTTAGCTTAGGGTTTGGGCTTTTCATAAAAGAGCTGATTGCCCTTTTCAGGGCATGGCAAAATAGCTAAATGCCCTTTTAAGGGCAATGCCCATACAAATGCCCTTTTCAGGGCAATGGTTAGCTTAGGTTATTTTAGATAGTTATTTTATTTGGGGGGTTGGTTGGGTGGGTGGTGGGTTTTACTATTTGGGGGTGTTTGTATTTTTATAACAGGTAAAAGAGCTGATATCTTAGGGACAATGCCCCACAAAAGGCCCTTTTAAGGGCTATTGGTAGTTTGTTGTAGGATAGGGTTTTTTTTTACTTTGGGGGGCTTTTTTATTTTGATAGGGCTATTAGGTAATGTTTCATTCATTTTTATTTTTGATAATTTGTTTCTCATTTTTTGTAATTTTTTATTTTTATTTTTTGTAATTTAGTTATATTTTTTTGTAATTAGTTACTTTGCAATTTTTAGAGTAGTGTTAGGATTTTTTTAATGTGTAGTTTTAATAAAAAGTTAGGGGGTCGTTAGGTTTAGGGGTTAATAGTTTATTTAAGTATATTTCGTTGTGGGGGCTTTTGGTTTAGGGGTAAATAGATTTATTATAGCGGTGGTGTGGGCGGACGGCAGATTAGGGGTTAATAATCTTTAAATAGTGTTTGTGATGCGGGACGGCGGTGGTTTAGGGGTTAATAGGTTTATTATAGTGGCGACGATGTTGGGGAGCTGAGGAATAGGGGTTAATAAATTTGAATAGTGGCGGCGATGTCCGGAGTGGCAGAATAGGGGTTAATAAGTATATTATAGTGTTGTCGATGCGGGAGGGCCTCGGTTTAGGAGTTAATAGCTAGTTTATGGGTGTTAGTGTACTTTGTAACACTTTAGTTATGAGTTTTATGTTACAGCTTTGTAACGTAAAACTCATAACTACTGACTTTCAGATGGCGGTATGAATCTTGTTGGTATAATGTGTACCGGTCACTTTTTAGCCTCCCAGGCAATCTTGTAATACCGGCGCTATGGGAGTCCCATTGAAAAAGGACATTTTTAAAAGTGCAGTACTGACGTTGCATGATGGCCAAAATGTGTGTGGTACACCTATACCGACAAGACTTGTAATAGCAGCATTAGGGAAAATGAATCGTTATGGGCCATAACACTGCTTTTTCACTCATAACGCCAAACTCATAATCTAGGTGTATGTAAAAGAAGACAGATTTTAAACATATTTTTTATTTAGCCGCTACAAGTTCACTCTGTACTGAACCGGTTTAGTTATAATATTGAGATTGTACTGTTTTAAATGTGTTATATTTTAACCGCAACATTAGAAGTAAATCTGTTTACATCACACATGTAAATTGTATTGTCATTCAATACTGTCTAAAGGGATCATTTACATGACACTTTTGCACAGATGCCAATGCTGCTTTAACATTCTGACATTGGCAGAGAATCATTGCCTCCCATGGTGAAGTGTAGTAAAATGCTTCTTGGCAAGACTAACTTTCATGTTGTTAGAATAGTAGATCAAGAAGCCTAATATCTAACTCAAGTTTTGTAATTATTTTGCTAGTTGCAGACCTGAGGATTAGTGGAAATACATGAGTTAAAGAGACAGTAAATTCCCAAATGTAATTCCCTAAAAACATTGAATTCTGTTGAATTCAGAACCCTGACACACCTGCATACAGCACAATGATTGGTTTATATGTGTAGGAGCTTGTTTATATCCCTTCCTAATTGGTCACAGCAAAGGAAGTAAGATAAATAACATCTAAGAAGGGTGTGACCAGGCCTGCAAAATAAAAAGACAGCTTACAATGTTTTTTTTATATATTTAAATTGTTTGCAGACCTTTTGCAATGCAGTGAATCATTTCTGATGCATAAATGAAAAATTGAGACGCATCATTCCCTTTAAAGGGACATAAAACCCCAACATTGTTTTTCACAATTCAGATAGAGCCTTACATTTTAAACACTTTTACTTCTATTATCTACAAATTTACTTCTATTATCTAATTTGCTTCATTTTCTTGGTATCCTATTTTGGAAATCATACCTATGTAGGTTCAGAGGCAGTTTGCACTACTGGGAGCAACGTGCCAATTGGTGGCTAAACTTATATGCCTCTTGTCATTGGCTCACCGAATGTGTTCAGCTAGTTCCCAGTAGTGCATTGATTCTCCTTCAGCAAAGAATACCCAAATAATTAAGCAAATTTGATAATAGAAGTGAATTGTAAAGTGGTTTAAAAGTGTTTGCTTTGTCTGTAGAATGAAATAAAAGTTGTTGTTTTTTTGTCTCTTTAAGTTATTTTCCCTTATTTATATTTTATTTTCTCAGTTTGCTACAAAAAAGGAATTACTTGTTAAAAAAAGTAATAAACATATGTTGTCACATTTTAAAATAACTTCATTGTGTAGAAAAATAAATGGTTCATGCTGTTGTACAAAATAAAGGTGAGAAAGTAATGGTTGCCTATTTTGTTGTATAAGAGTCTGCAATATATTATAGTTAAACACCTGTTTGGTCATTGGGTAGCTATGCTTCACTTCTTTTGATTTCCTTACTCTTGTTGAACACAATTGACAAGTTGCATCCGGCATGAAATGTATTTTTTCTTCTGCAGTATATTTCCAATTTTTGCTAAATACAAAGTGTAAATTTTTTCTAGTTTATTACCTACACAGTTCAACTATAAAATAGCTTGTTTGACTCTCTTTCACAGTAATGTATTGCAGACCTCTACAGTGTAGAAGGGATTAATGTTTCGTGATGTAGTCAAGACTTTGAAGGATATTGTTTTTAATTATTCGTAAGATTTCCAGAGCCAAATAATTAGAGAAGTCAAACCCTTCAATTATATGTATTTCCAAGTTTTAAGGCTCATTTATTTTTAAAGCTTTTGAGCCAATTATTTTCCAAGGGAATGCATAGTTGCTACGCATAACCCGTAGTGATCATAAGCATCTAATGCAGGTGCATAAAAGTTAAGAATGGCTACCATTTATATATGTTTGACTCCTAAACCCATTATAAGTGATAGAAATAATAATCTGAATGATTTAGATATCCACAGCTGGGGAATTTCAAAGAACAGTGTGCAGGACATGGTTACAAATACCATATCAATGCTGCCACAGATTTATTTAATGGAATAATATTTCATATTTATTGGTACATCTAAAGCAGTTAGGAACATGAGATAAATTTGTTAGGCATATTAGTTTGCTTTTGATCATATTTTCTATGACTCTATACATGAAACATGTAAAAACCCTTTGTAAGGATTATCAATTATCCACACTGAAACACCGTCCTTGAGAAAACTATTTGGACTCTGTCCTAAGAAAAAAAAACTTAAAATGTAACACGTATTAGAAAGTGGCTATACAAAGTCTATATATACTTATAAAATTGCAGGTTTTTAAAATGTAAAGATGTAAAGAAAAACATAACAACAGTGTAAATGTCAGACTTTTTCCATCTGTAATGTGATATTCCAACAAAAAAATCCAAAGGGAAAAAAAAGAAGTTAATTATTAGGAACATTTAAAAAAAAAAACATTTTGATTGCATTTGCAAATCCTTTCATAATGGGGGATCTAGCTGTTTCACAGTTCTAAATCATGAATGTAGGTACAGTAAATAGCATACACCTAACATCAATTAAAGTGATTCTGATTTAACTCAGATCAAAGTCAACTGTTGCTGTAGAATTTGTTTGAGTGTTGGGGGTGCATCCTACTGGGAGAGCCATAGGGCTCCATTAATCAAGCAATGATAGATTCTTCTAAGCCCCCAGTGATTCAAGTTCATGTGAGCTAAATACATTTTGGCGGATTTTGATAGACAGCCCCCTCTTGCTTGCAGTTAGCAGCAGCTTGTGTAATGTTAAATGCGGCAGCATATTGCTACCTGCTCACCGCAAGACTAGGCAGACGAAGTTCATGACATCGAATCTCATCCACCCGCCTGATGATAAATGGACTATATTGACTGCAAAGAGTTTCCAAAGAAACTGATAGAGCTATTTTTTGAAAAGTACAAATCAGGAGAGGGATATAAAAGAATTTTGAAGGCACTGGATGTACCATGGAGCACTGTCAAAACTATTATCAATAAGTGGAAAAAGACATTGCAAAGATCAGGACGTCCTCCAAAGTTTATGAGAGGATGAGGATAAAACTTAACACAGAAGCTGTGAAGAGGCCAAAGGCAACTTTGAGGGAGCTTCATGTATTTCTGGTAGGTAAAAAATCACTCCTTGCATGTGACAACCATCTCTCGTATTCTGCCCATGTCTGGGCTATGGGGTAGAATGGCATGATGGAAACCCTTTCTTACAAAAAGAAACATCCAAGCCCATCTAAATTTTATGCCAAAAGATTAATTCAGTCACCTCAAACCAGGTGGGAAAATGTGCTATGGTCTGACAAGGCAAAGTTTGAGTTTTTCTGCCTCAATTGTAAAAGATATGTTTGGCACAAAGCAAACTAAGCCTATCATTCAAGGAACACCATGTTGGCTTTGAAATATGGTGGTGGTAGCATCATGCTTTGGTACTACTTCTCTTTAGCTGGGTCAAGGGCTTTGTCAAGATAGATAATTATTTTTATTATCTTTTATTTGTATAGCGCATCAAAATTCCATAACACTGGGTACAAAGATAGAGGTATACAATGACAAGTATTTGTGATAAAAAAAAAAAAAACATACCAAACCAAATAAATCTAGTACAGAAGGAAGAGGGCCCTGCTGCAGAGAGCTCAAAGTCTACAGGTTTAGGGTGCAGAGACAAGGTTTGGGGTAGCTTGTCACATGAATTGTAGTTGCAGCAATGAGTCGGGCAGTTCAATAATTATTTTGGTTAGGATGAGAGATGGAGGAGAGATGGTAAGTCTCTATGAATAGGTATGTTTTCAAGGAGCGTCTGAATTTATACAAAGTTAGAGACAGTCTTATGGAGCGGGGTAGAGAGTTCCAGAGGACAGGAGCAGCACATGAGAAGTCTTGGAGACGGGAGTGGAATGTAGAGACAATAGGAGTGGAGAAACATAGGTCAGAGGATGATTGAAGAGGACGGGATGGGGAATATTTGGAGATGAGAGAGGAAATATAGTTGGGAGTTAGACTGTTGAGTGCTTTATAAGTTAGGGTTAATACTTTAAATTGTATTCTGGAGTATATGGGGAGCCAGTGTAGAGACTGGCAGAGCGGAGCAGCTGTTTTAGATCGGCAACTTAGGTGGATGAGTCTAGCTGAAGCATTCATAATAGATTGGAGGGAGGAGAGGCGGTGTTTTGGAAGTCCATTTAGAAGTAGATTGCAATAATCAATGCATGACAAAATGAGGGAATGAATTAGTATTTTTGTAGTTTTTTGGGAAAGGAAGGGACAAATTCTGGAAATGTTGCGCAGGTGTGAATGACAGGATTTAGTAAGCACTTGTATATGTGGGTTAAATGTGAGTTCTGAGTCAAGTGTGACCCCAAGACAGCGGACCTGGGGTGAGGTGTTGAGAATAGAATTTCCAACCATCAGAGAAATTTCAGGTATTGGATGTCTCGAAGAGGGGGGAATAAGAAGCAGCTCAGTTTTGGACAGATTGAGTTGGAGGTAGTGTGAAGACATCCAAAAGAAAATTGCACAGAGGCAGTTGGAAATCTGGAGTAAAGAGGGAGAGATATCATGAGAGGAAAGATAGATTTGGGTATCATCAGCATATAAGTGGTAATGGAAGCCAAAAGAGGCTATAAGTTTTCCAATGTAGGATGTATATAGAGAGAAAAGGAAGGGATTCAAGACAGAGCCTTGCGGTGCTCCAACTGAGAGAGGCAAAGGATCAAAACATATGTTGTTTAAGGAAACTGAAAATGAGCGTTTTGAGAGATAGGTGGCAAACCAGGAAAGGGCAGTGTCTTGGATGCCAAATGAATGTAGTATTTTTAGGAGGAGAGGATGGTCAACTGTGTGAAAGCAGCGGAAAGGTCAAGAAGAATTAGTAAGGAGTAGTGGCCCTTTGCTTTAGCTGAAAACAAGGTCGTTTCTGCTGAATGTTTAGGGCAGAAACCAGATTATAGTAGATTAAGTAAGGAGTTAGTTGTGAGAAATTGAGTTAGTCGATTATAGGCCAGTTATTCCAATAATTCTGAAGCAAAGGTAAGTAAGGAGACCAGTCGATAGTAAGAAGGGGTGGAGCCGGCAATCAAGGGCTTTTTTAGGATTGGTATGATTGACGCATGCTTGAAGGTATCAGGAAATGTGCCAGCAGTGAGAGATTGGTTAAAGAGAGTTAGGGTAGGGGTTAGTGAAGCAGAGAGAGAGGGAAGAATTTGTGAAGGAATAGGGTCAAGTGGGCAGGTTGTGAGATGAGCCATAGATAGGAGAACAGAGACTTCTTCCTCTGTTACAGGAGGGAAGTAGCATGCAGTTTTGTTAATAGAAGGGGTGGGTAGGAGTGCTGGGTTTGAGGGGTGAGAGGTTTTAATGGTGTCAATTTTATTTTTGAAGTGATCAGCAATAATCTGAGCAGTGAGGTTGTAAGTGGGCGGTGATTCAGGTGGGCGTAGAGCTGAGTTAAAAGTTAAGAACAGCTTTTTGGGTTTGGATTCATGATATGACACAAGGGAGAAAAATAGACTTGTTTGGCCAGACTGGGATTGAGTATATGGGGTTGAATATGAAGATATTTTGTCACAATACCTGCTGGCCTCTGTCAGAAAGCTGAAGATGAAGAGGAATTTTGCCGTCCAGTGGAGAATGGCCTAAAACACACATCCAAATAGACAAGGATATGGCTTCAGAAAAGGAATATCAAAGTTTTGGATGACCCAGTCAAAGCTCAGATCTCAATCCATATATACACAGTAGATCCTCTCGCAATTTGAAGGAACTTGAACTTTTTATTGCAAAGAAGGGTGAGATAAAATTCTAAAGTCTAGATGTGCAAAGTTAATAGAGCCTCATTCACAAAGACTTGCTACTGTAATACATGCAAAATGGACTTTCACAAATTATTAAAGTAGGTGTGTGCAGACTTATGCAATTAGGGTGTTGTAGTTTATTTTTTATTTAAAATGTTCCTAATATTTAACTTTTTTTTTTCCTCTGGATTTTTGTTTGTTGGAAGATCACATTACAGACATAAAATGTCTGACATGTACATTGCTGTTATTTCTGTCTTTACATTTCAAAAATCTGCAATTTCACAGGGGTGTGTAAACGTTTTATATCCATTTTATATTATATTAAAAGCAAGTTATCAAGTAAGTTATCACTAGAGTTTAAGTTATCATCCAAAGGCAAAAAAGCTGGGGTATTCTTATTTTCAGCTCTCTCCTAAATGGTCATTAAACACTTTGAGATTGATATATTTAATGGTAAATTATACGTAGTAAAAAAAAAAGATATGTATTTTTTTTAATTGCCCCTTTTTCAAACAATTTAATTTTGAAATTTTTGGTCTGTATGTTTTAAAATGGCAAATTCCAGACATAAAGGGCCACTGTAAGTAAATATTTTTTATGCCTGTTACTAACTAACTACCCCAAATACGCTTTTTATCAATAGCATTTCATTAACATATCTCTACCGTATATCAGAAATCTTGTCTGCAAATTTAATTGTTTTCCAAACCCACTCCGTGGGTATCCTTTGCTCTGTACCAATCCGTTTACAATACCTAGGTTTCAAAATGGCGCTTTAAACACAAAGTTATTGGTTTAAGTATTTTGAACATGCAGTGCTGAAAATAGTGGGCAGGATAACGTGACATCATCGGCGAATAAAAGATATAACTTTTAGAACGTTATGAAACTTAGTTTTGGAGAAAATATAGGTCAGTAGGTTTTAATTAATGTTTATTAACTTTAATATGTTAGTTGTTTAGCTTAAAAATTATAACAGAAAGTAATCCTTTAAAATGAATGTGCACAGCTATAAAAGAATAGTACCCCCGTAAAACATGTATATAGCTTACAGAGTTTTTTTTTTAACATCTTTATCTAACAATGTGACTTACATAACAAAATAAAGTTACATATAACTCTAAATAACTGTTGTTAACTAGAGATAATGTGAGATAGCCAGGCCATATTTTCCCGGAGATATATAAAATAAGTTTCAATTGTAGGGTTGTGGAAGGGGGAAAGAAAAAAAAGGGGGGGGAGGGGTGAGTATATATTAGGGTCAGGTATTCTTAGAGATTTTGACGGAAGCTGTGCACACTCACTGATCAGTATTATTGTCCACTTTTTTACAGCTGTATAATGTGCTTCAGGTTAGTGTGCATTATACATCATGTGAGCTTTACATTTTTGCATTTTTCTAAAACAGTTTAAAAGTTACACAAAATATATGTAAAAAAAAACACTAAACAATAATATAGAGCATTGCAGCCACAGCAAAAATCTACACCTCCTGCTTTGTATTATGCATCCTAACTTGAAGCAAGTTATACAGCTGTAAAAAAGTAAGCAATATTACTGCTCTGTGAGTGTGCACAACTTAGTCACAGGCTGTTAGAACACCTGAGCTCCAAGATGGATGCACCCAGTACAAAGAGGCGGAGCTTCAGTATCTGGCACCTTTAAGCTATTGAAACAGAAGAAAGTATTTAGAAAAAGAGCTGAGGTCTCATGTTCCTTTAATACCACACAGTCATTAGCTGCACACTCTAGTGACTCATTTATACGTTAACTTTCTATGTTTGACATCTGCAGTGAATGAAACTTAGATTACAATACGGTAACTAATTTAATCTAATATACATCTGCAAATTATTGTCAGGCTAATTTTTGAGACAACCCGGCTGCAGGTCTTATGTCTAGTTTACTTTACTTTTGATCTTGAGCCTTGGATGTAATCGTAACACTAACTATTGGTCTTAATAAAAGCAGTTGGATATTTCAGTGGATTCCTCTTCCTTTCTAAGTAAAAGGAAATCAAACTGAAATGTTAATTCTTCACACAATCTTTTGACAACTTCTGTAATATTACTGAATATTGGGGGTTTACTTATGGATGCTGGAGTGTACCTTGCAGAATTACAGCAAATCAAAATTAGAAAAAGAAAGTTCCACATTAGCAATTACCTGTCAAAACTATATATATTTTTTTAAGTAGACAGCCCAAAGTATTGATCTAGGCCCATTTTGCTATATTTAATGCCACCATTTTACCGCCAAATCCGATCAAATAAAAAAAAAATGTATTTTCACAAACTTTGGGTTTCTCACTGAAATTATTTACATACCTGCTTGTGCAATTATGGCACAAATGGTTGTAAAAGCTTTTCTGGGATCTCCTTTGTACAGAAATAGCAGACATATATGGCTTTGCCATTGCTTTTTGGTAATTAGAAGGCCTCTAATTGCAGCTGTGCACCACACTTCTTTTATTCCTAACAGTGAAGGCATTAATTAGGTAGCTTGTAAGGTTAATTTTTTCTTTAGTGTAGAGATTACCCTCGCACCTAACACCTCCCACCTCCTGATCCCTCCCAAAACAGTTATGTTCCCTCCCTCACCCCCACTGGTCACCCACATCTTAGGTACTGATTTTTTTATGGATTTTTTTAAGGATTCCCCCTTACCTTCCAACCTCCCTGATCTCCCCAAACAGCTCTCTAACCCTCCCCCCTCTAACTATTAACCACCATCTTAGCTGCCAGTATCTGTAAACCACTTTTTTCTATATATTTTTTTTTAAATTTATTTATTTTTCCATATTTTAGTGGTCCTCCTCTCCCACGATCATTAGTAAATGACCCCCCACCTCCCGGATTCATTCCCGCCCCTCCTGCCGGGACCCGCAGAAGATTGTTACAAACGATTACACATACAGTGTAACGATCTGGCATCTGCCCTCATATGGAGCCAGAGCACTGTTCGTGCTCTGGTTCCATGTGCAGGAAGATGCCTGGAGCTCAGGAATTACAGCTCTCGGCTATAACTTATAACAGCCGAGACTGCTGGAGCTTCCTGAAGCTCAGATGTGTATATTCTTTGTGTGGTACAATAGGCATAGCACTGCACAACGTATATACATACATTGCATTGGGTGATGGGGTTAAAAGGACAGTGTACTATAAATTTTTCCTCTCCTTTAATGTGTTCCTAATTATCCATTTTACATGCTGAAGTATATTAAATTATGTACAAATATCCGCTTTACTTTTATATTGTTGTATGAAATAGCTACTTTTTCTATTGAAATCTCCACCTATAATAAAAATGTTAACACTGCAGTCATTGTCACAGAAAAGCCATTAAAACAAGAGACATCCTGAAAACAATAATCTCCCAATGGGGGTGGAAGAGAGAACAGAGCCCTTTATGAAGAGCGTTCTTACAACTTTAAAGGTCCAGTTAATACAGTAGATTTGCATATTCAACAAACACATGATAAAAAGACAATTTAGTAGCACTTTGTCGGAATTTCAAAGGAGTAGTAGATTTTTTCTGACAAATTTAAAAGTTATGTATATTTCCGCTCACCCTGTATCATGTGACAGCCATCATCCAATCACAAATTCATATCAGTATAGTCTGGAAATTCTTGCAAATGCTCAGAAGGAGCTGGTGACTCAAAAAGTGTAAATATAAAAAGACTGTGCACATTTTGTTAATGGAAGTAAATTGGAAAGTTGTTTAAAACTGCATGCCCTATCTGAATCATGAAAGTTTAAGTTTGACTTGAGTATCCCTTGATAATTAATGCTTAGCTTCTGCTTGCCTGAGCACACTGTCTCTTTAAATACATTTGTTAATTAACATCCTTCCAAAAGCACTGCCAACATTAACAAAACATATGATTTAAAGCAAATGTTATAAATGGTGTAAGCAATTAGCTCCAAATTAAAAATTGCCAATTAAAATATGAAATCTATACAGTATCTTCACATAAAGATCCCATGTACAATTATAATAAAAATGTAATGGCTAACACAATACAGAGAAATTCATATTGCAGAAAATATATGTTGGGGAAACTCAAATATTAAAGCTGGTTGTAGGCAATGATGTTAGAAGCTGTAAATGTGGGTATCTGTTATGCTTTATTAATATTAGAGCATCATCCCCATACGCTTTTAATTTAGAGGGACATGACAGTTTCCAGATTCACATAGAATTAAAAAGCAATTCATTTTTTATTTTATTTTCATATTTACTTTGTTCTCATTTTCCTTTGTTGAGGAACATACTTGGGAAGTGTGATTGTAAACTCTGTTGCTATATCATGCTTAATATACATGCATACTACTTAACCTTCATAGATGTGCTCTACAACCAAGGAAACAGAGAATAAAGCAAATTTCAAAATAGTGAATACAGGTAAATTGGAATACTTTTTAAAATTGTATGCTGTAAAAGATAAAAGTTTAATTTTGACTTTCAAGCGCCTTTAACAACAGAAAATGATCATTGGGCAGGAGAGCAGAGTTTAAGTTTAAACTTTCTATTAAAAGGACATGGAACTCATTTTTTTTCTTTCATAAATTAGATAGAGAATACAATTTTAGACTTTCGAACATACTTTTATTATCTTATTTGCTTAATTCTCTTGGTATCCTTTGTTGAAGGAGCAACAATGCACTACTGGGAGCTGGATGCATTGAGTTAGCCAATAGCATGAGTCATATATGTGCACCCACCAATCAGCAGCTCCCTGTGTCTACCTAGGCATGCTTTTCAACAAAGGATAGCAAAAGAACAAAACAAATGTGATAATAGAAGTAAATCCGAAAGTTTTTTAAAATCACATGCTCTGATTAACATACAAAAGAAGAAGGGATTTATGTTCCGTTAAAAAGGAATTCAATATTGGTGATAAATTAAACTCTGGCAATAAGGAAGCTTTTTATTTTTATGTGTAACTGTTAGCGCACCACTCATAATCTGGCCCTGAATCAATACAAAGTTATATCCACCAGTCCATGAGAGGCAAATCTGTGTCACATTTATTCACTTTGTCAGAATGTGTCTTAGCGGGGATTTAGATATCAAACTGTTTGTAGAAAATATTGCTATTGCTCACTGTAGTGAAATGATGCATAACCTGTTGCACCTGCACCTGTCTGCCAGTACCCAGTTTGCTGCAAGTTAGGCAATATTTGTAAAAAAAAATTAAAATACTATTTTTTTCTGTAGTGTTGCTGCCCCCTCCCCCCCTTAATACCCTTGGCACTGCAGGGTAGCAGAATAAGACCGCAATACCGTCGCAACTTTTCAGTGACAGTCAGTGACTGTTTGCTCAGACTCCATATGTACAGGGAGCCAATCAGCCCCGGTCATGTTCTACTGGTGCTGTCAATCACCCGGAGAACATGACTGTCTCTGATTGGCTCCCTTGCTAGGAGGCAGCAAGAGGGCTGCCTCCTTTTGGTCCCTATTTTAAGTGATGATATTTTATCAACCAATAGGTGGCGCTTCAGAACGGCTAATGCTTTTTCCCATGTAGCGCAATGGAGAGAAGCGGTCATGTATGCTTCCTCTTCATAGCGTTAAATGGGGGGGGGGATGGTGAATTATTATTTTTTTACATTTTTTTTTAAATTTAATTGAATTTAATTAAACTTTGGCCCCATATGGCAAGGGAGGCACTGCCTCCCCTGCCTCCTATGACTCCCTGACCCGCCTCCATCCTTAGCCTCCCACCCACTAACGATCAGCACCACCACTGTCCAATGCAGCAACTCTGCAAATTTATTTCTGCAGAGCTTCATGGGGCATGCAGAAATAGTGCAATTTCGAAATTTAGAGCGAGATTGAGGCAGAGAAAAGCCCAGGACGCTAAGGGGTTAAACTGTAGAAAATGTTAATGTTTGTTCTTTATTGCAGTAAACATGTGTAAGTTGCATTAAACTTCTAGTTACCTTTTTTTTTTTTGGCTTCTATGTCATTTTAACTTGTACTTTAAAATGTGGAAAATTATGTGACAAAAAAAAATCAATAAAGTGTGTTTCATTAACTAATGCAGTTTTTCTATTTTTTATTTTATTTTTTCTGCATGAAATTCTGTTCATTAAAGAGACAGCAAAGTCATAATTAGACATTCATGATTTAGACAGAGCAAGCAATTTGAAACACCTTTCCAATCGACTTCTATTATTTAATTTGCTTCCTTCTCTTGTTATGCTTTGTTGAAAGGTTTATCTAGGAAAGTTTAGGAGCAGCAAAGAACCTAGGTTCTAGCTGCTGATTGATGACTGGATATATATATCGATTGTCATTGGCTTACCCATGTGATCAGTTAGAAACCAGTAGTGCATTGCTGCTCCTCTGCTCCTTCAACAAATGATACCAATAGAAATAAGCACATTTGATAATAGAAGTAAACAGGAAAGTTGTTCAAAATTGTATGTTCTACCTAAATTATGAAAGAAAATGTTTAGCTTTCATGTCCCTTTAAAATATCTCCCTTATTTTTTTATTTTTTTTTAAAGTTGGCAACCCTGCGGTCTAGCGATACTGCTTTTTGCGTTCCGAGCTACAATTAGTGTGTACTGTAAAAAATACTAACAAATGCTATTGTTATTGCCTCGAAAAAAAGTTCCTCCTTTTTCCCTGAAAACCCACTAAAAAAAATAAAAAATCCGCTGATAGATTGTGATCAAGGCCTTTATTTCTATGCAAATTATCCTAAATTGGTATTTGTAGGTTCTTAAACCATGTCCAGAAATTATTTATGTTCTGTGTTTTGGTCTTCTCTAAATTCCATATTGTCTGTTTAACATAAGATGATTTGTAATAATGCACAGAAAGTTCTACACCCTCTATAGTGTATATAAGTGCCATAAAACATGTTGAGATCTGTGCATTTCCTAAAAGGGATAATTAAGGAAAAATAGTTTGCATAAAAAATTGTTTAAAAATTGCTGGCAAGTATTTTAAAATAATTATAAAAAATAAGCAAAATTACTTACATAGCCATGCTGTCTGGAGTAGTCTGATCCACCCCCTATCAGTGTTTAGCATCAGAAACACAGGCATTGTATTTCAACTGAGTTCACCGCACCTTATTTGTTTCTAGGCATGCTCCAGCAGATAAATAGTGTTAAAGTCTTGTATTCTACCAAATCCAAGGTGGATATAGATACAGCCATAGAAGGAAATGTGAAGGGGGAGTTAGAGCTGCACAATTCGGAACTTAAATGATAATGGCAAGGAACTGCAATATAAATTTGCAGGTGACGTAATTAGAGTACATATTATTATTTTTTGTCTGTATCCTAACTTGTTTTATGTCCCTTTAAACACCCTTATAAACCAACAAGGCAAATCTTTATCATGCACAATCAGTCAATCATTCACTCAGTCTGCCAGTCTGTCTGGTCTGGCTAGTACCCAGATGTATCCACCAGTCAGATCTTAAATTTAAATGTTACTGGGATCTGTAGAGAAATCAAATTAACTATGTAAAGTCATAATCATTTCCATCTTTCATATAAATCCAGATCAGTATAACATTTTAGAAATTATGAACATGTAATGAGGAATCTAACCCAAACTTTTGAAATAAACATATGATGTTTCTGTAGTGAAACATAGTTTTTTTATGAGTGCACAAAACATTGTTAAAACCTGAATGCAAAATTAAATGAGTATTTTTTTTTAAACTAAGCTGGGATAGTCTACCTCGTAATATCCAGTTTCGTTCTAAATGTTATGATTGGTGAAACAGTTCTTGCTTTATATGAAAAACATCACTGCCAAACATCAGTCAAATTGGACAAAAAAAAAATGCAGCCAAACATCAGTAAAATTTCTGGAGCCATTCAAAAGTTCAAAATTTAAATGTACATGGGTAAATTTCAGTTTGAAATACAAGCATTTTTTGCAATATACTTCAATTAGCAAAATGTCTCTATTAAAATGTATGACCCCATACTAGGCATACGTTCCGCTTACAAATAATACAAGACACACGAGTGGGTGTAAAGGCCGTAGCCCGCATTTATTAAATCTTTTATAAATATATAACTATAAATTCAACAAAATACTTTTAACTTGTTAACACAATAACCTCATAACCTGGGATGCTTGCCAACAGAGATGTACCTTCCACTGGCATACCACCAGGTACATCCCCCCAACTCTCTCCCGCCTCTTTAGGGAGGTACCCATTTACCTAACCTACAGCCTATAAAAGACAAGCACCCCCGCAAAGCTGACATTCTTCCCACCTCAAAAGGGGAGGGAGGGAGGGAACTTTGCCTTGTGGTTGCAGGGACTGCAAAGAGGATGAGCCACTTCTGTACCTGCCTTAAGTACCCCCAGCTCCACCTGACCGGACTGCTCCACTGCCTCAGATAGGGGTCACCATCCCCTCCATCAATGCTCTCCTCCAGGGAGCTATGACCCCATACTAGGCATACGTTCCGCTTACAAATAATACAAGACACACGAGTGGGTGTAAAGGCCGTAGCCCGCATTTATTAAATCTTTTATAAATATATAACTATAAATTCAACAAAATACTTTTAACTTGTTAACACAATAACCTCATAAACTGGGATACTTGCCAACAGAGATGTACCTTCCACTGGCATACCACCAGGTACATCCCCCCAACTCTCTCCCGCCTCTTTAGGGAGGTACCCATTTACCTAACCTACAGCCTATAAAATACAAGCACCCCCGCCACAGCACATCACTGATGAGCCGCCCCCACACGGGCTAAAGCCTTTTGCACCCCTTTTTTGATGTTAAAATTAAAGAGGTGCAAGCCCACCTCGTTGAGGTGTACCCCATCCTTTAAGAAAAAGCAACGACCTGTTTCCCCTCAAACTCTACGTGGCGAATGCCAAACCCTCCAAGTCTGCCCACAAAACTGGTGACCGTCCTGTTAATCTTTTTCCTAGAGGCCTCCAACTTCCTGAAATCCCATGCCGCTCGCCACACCGAGCGGGATTCAATGTCTGACCAAACTATTATTAACCATGGGAATAATTCCCTCAATCTACCCAAATCCCTCCTGATCTTATCCACTAAGTCTTTCTGGGACAAGAAACCCAAATCATTGCCCCCCGCATGGATAACCAGAATGTCTGGAGGCTGGAATAACCTAGCATGGTCTACCACCTTCCTAAGAACCTGATCCCACCTCAATCCTCTGACTCCCAGCCACCGCAACAACATTGCCTCCTCCTGAAATTTCAACTGTGCGACTTCGTCCATCACGCTGCTGCCTTACGGGCCCAATAGATATAGGAGTGGCCCACAATCCAACAATAAACTGGACCTACAAAACAAGAAAACATCCTAAGCCACCAGGTCTGGTCTGACATACAAACGGAAACATCCAGACTTCCAACCACCAATCCTCTTTATCACACTCTCCCCCAAACCCAAACTAGCGGCTTCAGTAGCAGCCCCAATTCGGAACGAATGCGTTCCGAATTCCTCCGCCGTATACCCCAAGTCTCCCAGTGCCCGTCGAAGCACTGCCAGGAATTGGAAGCGAGATAAACTCGAGCCATCCCTGTGTATAAACAACGGCAAGTGAGCACACGGCCGGACCTCCAAAAACGCCACCATGTTGGCTACCGGGCAGCCTGCCCCTTGCACCTCCCCAAATTTTATCAACCTGCCTCGCCCTTCCTGATCCGTCTTGGACCCCCGGAGCCAAATCCACACTACCTTATCCTTAATTGACACAGCCTTGGCCTGCAGGCCCCCCACATCTCTCCTGTTCGCCCCCACCAATTCTGATACCCGGAAAGCCCCAAAAAACAGCGTCGTAAAGGCCGCCCTAAACAACAAGACCTCAAACCATGAGGTACACACTGTTTCGAATACGGCCAGAATCCGCAGAAGAAAACCAACTGGTCGCCGACTGTCCCTCACCACTTTCTTCTTACACATCCCCTTCACAGCCAACTGGATAACAAACAACTTCGTCAAGTCTTCCCAATCCAACAATTTGAACAAAAACCTCCATATTCCTCCTCACCAATGACCTAGAGATTCCTCTCTCTCCCCACTCCCCAATCCATGCCATCAGACCTTATATCCACCCTTCCCTGGAAGCTACCATGCCCTTAGCCGTCAGAACCCGTAACCATTGCCTCCATGTTCTAACATAAGCATTCCACATACCTGGAGCTACCGCTCCCCTTGCAACCCTGATTAACTCCAAACATCCAGCTGCAGCAGTTCTGGCGGGCAACTGACTCCTTCTGTCTCCGCTCCCGGTGCCACTTCCCGGAACCTCGACCACTGAAAGCAAGAAAAGAGCATCAGCTATAGTATTCTGATAACCAGGCATATGCACAGCGTGAAAAAGCATATTCATTCGCATACAGTCCAGCACAAACAGCCTCAACAGGCGGACCACCAGCAGGGAGCAAGACGTCAACTTGTTAACCGCAAACACCACCCCGAGGTTGTCCGAATGGAACACCACCTTCCTATCCTGAAGCTTGTCTCTCTACACCCTCACCGCCACCAGTAAAGGAAAAAGTTCCAAAAAGACCAAATTCTTCATCAGACCTCGGTCGACCCATTGTGCTGGCCATTTTCCCAGCCACCCAGCTTCCCTGGCAATATGATCCAAAACCCAGGGACCCCGCTGCATCCGTAAACAGGTGCAGCTCCTCATTGTACACCACCTTCCCTTGAACCAACGCCCGATCGTTAAACTCTGCCAAAAACAACAACCATATTCTCAAGTCCTCCTTAAGGTCTGCCTCCAAAGTAATCCACTTCTTGGGGCCTGTCACTCCTACAAAAAACCTGCCCCACTGGGATAATTCTACAAGCAAAATTTAGCTTGCCCACCAATGACTGGACCTCGCACAGGCGAAGCCTGCGGTTCCCAAGTGCCCTTTTATGAACCCTTTTAGGTCAACTAGTTTGTCCATCGGCAGACAGCACTCCATTCGAATGGAATCAATTTCAATTCAACAAGAAACTCAATGTGGTGGTCGTACCCTCGGATTTCTCATGGGCTACCGGAATTCCAAATTCCGCTGTACACAATCCGATTTTCCGGCGGCCCCCACAAATAGGAAGTCATCCAAATAGTGGACGACTGATGCCAGCCCCGAACACTGCCTTACCACCCACTCCACAAAGGTGCTAAACTTCTCAAAGTATGCACACTATATGGAGCAACCCATCGGGAGATAAAGATCCACATAAAAGGAACTTTGGAAAAAACAACCGAGTAAATGATGACACACTGGGTGCACCAGTAACAGCCGAAAGGCAGCCTCCACATCCACCTTACCCATTAACGCCCCACTGCCTGCCTCCATTACCAACCCCACCACCTTATCAAATGACGCATACCTCACGGCCGCTACTGTAGGGTCAATGCCATCATTGACCGATGTCCCCTTCGTATAGGATAAATGGTGGATCATGCGGAACTGGCCTACCGCTTTTTTGGACACAACCCCCAATGGAGATACCCTCAAATTCCGGAAAGGCGGGTGTGAAAAGGGGCCCGCCATCCTCCCCAATGCCACTTCTTTGTCAAGTTTACTCTGAACCACCTCCGGCAATTCCTTTGCCGATTTTAGATTCCCCGAAATTTGAACCCCCCCGAAATTTGAACCCCCCTTTTTCCTCAAATGGGATCCAGAACCCTGAGCTAAAACCCGTAAGCAAGAGTTCCGCGTCCCTCGCCTTCCCCCTGACATTAGCCAACTAACCAAGGAACCATCTTTCCTACCTTCAACGGTGTCCTGGCCCTTAGCAGCAGACTCGCCTGCTTTTCCCCCTCCCCCGTTTCTCTTGAAACACTTCGCCCATGAGTGGGCGCCTTCACATCCCGAACAAGCGTGCTTGTACTTGCACCCGGATCCGAACTTACATTGCCCCTCGTTATACTGGAAGCAGAGGCCTTTCCTAATGGCCACTGCTGCTCCCCCCCCCCCAGAGCTACTGGAGGCCGCTCCTCCTCCCACAGTTCCGCCGAGGCCATGAAAGGACCCACGCAATGGAGTCATTAACTCCAACCAGATCCCCATGTCCCTGTCGTCCCACCATATCTCCGGTCTCACCGCCATCCGCTGCCGGAACTGCTCATCGTACCGCCACCACGCTAGTCCCCAATAAGTCCGATAAGCCCCCGAGATCTCGTCATGATAGCAGAACAATGCCGAACATTGCTCTGGGAATTTTTCGCCTACCACCGCCGCCAGAATACAGAACGCCTTTGACCAATTAGATAGAGTTTTCGGCAATTTACGATACCTCTTCTTCCTTTCATCTTCTTCTTTCTTCTCCTTGTCGCCTTTTGTATCTTCTTTAATCTCCAGTACCTGTTCCAATGGCAGCAGAGAAAATATTTCCAAGAACTCTCTCTTCCATATTTTCTCCTTAAGCTCCTGAGTCAGATGAATCCCTAACGGCCCTATCGAGCACAGGCAGGGCCTCCTCAGAGCGTTCTCTGGCACCTTCAACACCCCACTAGCGCTAGCTACCCCCCTGTCACCGGTGCGGCCCCCCTTACCCTTGGCCTGCGGTCCCAGACCCCTGGCTCACCCCCACTGCTGGTGACCCCGACCCCACACCCCGGGCCGCTGCAATGTTCCCCTGCTGCCCCGCCAGCCGTCTTTCAAATTGCGTCAGCAGATCCCTCAGACCACTCACCACACTCTGCACACCTAAGCCATGCTCTCCTCCAGCCACACCCGTGTCAGTGATAGCACCCTCACCTCTGTTCCTGGGCACCGTCATAGCTTCCGCCACTTCTGTTGCCGCTGTAACCATCCCTGTTCCAGCCTCTGGCTGCTTCCTAGGCTCCTTCTCTTTAGGTCTGTGTGTCCGCCTCCGCGGGGATGGCGACCGAGATCTCCTCCTCCAGCTGCTCCTCTCCCTTGACCTGTCGAGCCTCCCCCATGTGGGGGATGGCCTCTCCCTCCGCTGCTGCCTCCTGCCGCCGTTCCACTCCCGACCGTCTTGGGCTGTGGCGCGCGAGGGGGTCCTCCCCCTGTGGCCGTCTCTGCAAAGAGGAGACAGTGAAATCCCTGACCTGTCCCCCGCCCCCTACACTCCTAATACTCCCTTCCCTAGACCCTACCCCTGGCCTACCTTCCACACTCCCCCCCTGCCTTCCCGCCCATTGGCCCCTGACCACAAGGATCTAATTAGCTGCTCTAAAGCGGCCAGGTCCCCTACCTGCCGTGCTCCCACCGGTCCGGATGAAGGTCCCTCACCAGGATCGTCAGATTCCAGGTCACTGTAGGAGTAGTCAATCCACAGTGCGCCCCCCTCCAGGTCCGGTCTTGCAGGCTCAGCAGAATCCTCTGCCCCACCACCGCTCTGCCCCTCCAACTCCTCCTCATCACCTGTAGGAAACAAACATTGCACATTAACTTTGCCCTGACCAGCCCCCCTTTCCAGCCCCCCGGGCCCCCCTCACCCCTTTTTTCTTTTCCCTTTCCTCTGGCATCCCTTTTAACCCCATGCCCTCTACCCCCCCCCCAGGAGCCACCTGTACTGGCCTCTTGCTACCCCCCTGCGCTATTACCTTATCCCCGCCCCTCCCAGCCCCTTCCCCCACCTCTCTACGATACCTGGGGCAAACTCCCCCTCTCCCCGCAGTGGCCCCCTGCCCAGAGGTCTCCCTGCTTTCTACCACTATCCCAGTTTCTGAACCCTCAACCCTATCCCTCAGGCCTACAGACTTACTCCCCCTTCTCCCCCCCTGAGCCTCAGTTGACCTTATTCTAACAGCCCCTGCTCCAGGGCTCTCCCCCACTAACGCCCCTGCTACTTGGCCATCCTTGTTAACCCCTTTGTCCCCCCCAGGAGTCTCATTCCCCGTACTCCTGGGAACCCCTGCCCCCCTTCCCTGCATCCTTCCAGGCCCCTTTTGCCCTATTGGAGGACGTCCTTTTCCGGCCACTTTCCCACTCCCCCACTGGCCCCTTGTCTCCTCTCCCTGCTCCAGCAAGGACGCTGCGGCCTGGGGAGATCCCTCCCCCGCCATGACTCCGGTCCCTTGGACTGTTGGCCCCATCTCCTGGGCCGCCGGCTCCCGCCTGCTCCTCGTTTGATCAAGGCCCAGCCCATCTCCCCGCCTGGCCTTACCTGCCACAACACAGCTCCGGACTGGCGCCTTAATTGTGGCCTCATCACTCGTCACACGCGCCACCTCCTGAGACCCGCCTCTTCTGCTCGTCGACTGGTGCCTGGGCTCAGGATCCTCACGCTCCAGCCCAGCGCCACCTCCGCTCCTCCTGTTCCTGCCGCTATCTGGGGACAACCTCCCAGGAGGCCCCGACTGCCATCGCGGTCCGCCCCGCCTCCAGCCGCCGTGGCGTCCCTCGAATTCCGATTGATCGGATCAGCCAATCGGATTGAACTTGATTCCATCAGCCAATCAGAATTTTCCTACCTTAATTCCGATTGGCTGATTCGAGGGACGCCATCTTGGATGATGTCCCTTAAAGGAACCGTCATTCGTCGGGAAGTCGTCGTCGGAAGAAGATGGGTCCGCGGTGGAGGTCTTCAAGATGGAGCCGGTCCTCATCGGATGAAGATAGAAGATGCCGCTTGGAAGAAGATGGTTGCCGGTCCGGATCTACTCTTCTTCCCGGATAGGATGAAGACTTTGGAGCCTCTTCTGGACTTCTTCAGCCGTCGGATGATGGATGTCTAGCCCCCGCTTGGGCTTAGATGAAGATATCGGAGCCAGGACGGATCGGTCATACCTGGCATGGTGAAGACAAGGTAGGAAGATCTTCAGGGGCTTAGTGTTAGGTTTATTTAAGTGGGGTTTGGGTTAGATTAGGGGTATGTGGGTGGTGGGTTGTAATGTTGGGGGGGGTATTGTATGTGTTTTTTTTACAGGAAAAAGAGCTGAATTTCTTGGGGCATGCCCCGCAAAGGGCCCTGTTCAGGGCTGGTAAGGTAAAAGAGCTTTGAACTTTTGTAATTTAGAATAGGGTAGGGCATTTTTTATTTTGGGGGGCTTTGTTGTTTTATTAGGGGGCTTAGAGTAGGTGTAATTAGTTTAAAATTGTTGTAATATTTTTCTTATGTTTGTAAATATTTTTTTATTTTTTGTAACTTAGTTCTTTTTTATTTTTTGTACTTTAGTTAGTTTATTTCATTGTATTTATTTGTAGATATTGTATTTAATTAATTTATTGATAGTGTAGTGTTAGGTTTAATTGTAGGTAATTGTAGGTATTTAATTTAATTAATTTATTGATAGTGTAGTGTAGTGTTAGGTTTAATTGTAACTTAGGTTAGGATTTATTTTACAGGTAATTTTGTAATTATTTTAATACTATTTAATAGCTATTGTACCTGGTTAAAATAAATACAAAGTTACCTGTAAAATAAATATTAATCCTAAAATAGCTATAATATAATTATAATTTATATTGTAGCTATATTAGGGTTTATTTTACAGGTAAGTATTTAGCTTTAAATAGGAATAATTTATTTAATAAAAGTTAATTAATTTCGTTAGATTTAAATTATATCTAACTTAGGGGGGTGTTAGTGTTAGGGTTAGACTTAGCTTTAGGGGTTAATACATTTATGAGAATAGCGGCGAGATTCGGTCGGCAGATTAGGGGTTAATAATTGAAGTTAGGTGTCGGCGATGTTAGGGAGGGCAGATTAGGGGTTAATAAATATAATATAGGGGTCGGCGGTGTTAGGGGCAGCAGATTAGGGGTACATAGCTATAATGTAGGTGGCGGCTCTTTGCGGTCGGCAGATTAGGGGTTAATTATTGTAGGTAGGTGGCGGCGACATTGCGGGGGGCAAGTTAGGGGTTAATAAATATAATATAGGGGTCGGCGATGTTAGGGCAGCAGATTAGGGGTACATAAGGATAACGTAGGTGGTGGTCGGCAGATTAGGGGTTAAAAAAATTTAATCGAGTGTCGGCAATGTGGGGGGGCCTCGGTTTAGGGGTACATAGGTAGTTTATGGGTGTTAGTGTACTTTAGAGCACAGTAGTTAAGAGCTTTATGAACCGGCGTTAGCCCAGAAAGCTCTTAACTACTGACTTTTTTCTGCGGCTGGAGTTTTGTCGTTAGATTTCTAACGCTCACTTCAGACACGACTCTAAATACCGGAGTTAGAAAGATCCCATTGAAAATATAGGATACGCAATTGACGTAAGGGGATCTGCGGTATGGAAAAGTCGCGGCTGAAAAGTGAGCGTTCGACCCTTTTTTGACTGACTCCAAATACCGGCGGTAGCCTAAAACCAGCGTTAGGAGCCTCTAACGCTGGTTTTCGCGGCTACCGCCAAACTCCAAATCTAGGCCTTAGGAATTTACCTCAATAATACATACATATAGATATTTTACATTGCAAAGTGATGTGAAATCCAACCATCATGATAATTTACCAAACACAAAAACTATACATTATATAAAAATATATTCCATCTATTACAAAGTTTTTAAGTAAAGGTTATACCTCTTTTTTATTACCAAAAACCTGATCCAATAATCTAACCCTCTTCACATTTATACAAATAAAACCCCACAACACCAAAGAAAGAATGAAACCCTGTAAGCCACGCATCCAATACATTATATTTTTTATGACTTTTACGTTTTATTACTACCTTGAGTAAAAATTGTCTAATAATCAAATCATTTAAGGTGATTTGAGAACTCTATAAAATTTAAAAAAAAATCACTTTATCTTATCATTAAGAGATTTTATTGAATATACTACTTTCTGTAAAATCTCAGTTATTTAAAATAGAACAGATTGATTTAGAATCATTTTACTTTTTTACCACCCTAGATTATTAAAGTATTGCATGTATAAATAGTTTAAACAATTCTAAAATGTATAGTCTATTTGACAAGCATTGGCCTTTATTACAGTCCATTAGAATCTATGTGAAAAAAATATTGTGTTAAATGCAGGCGATCTTTAGCTTTATTTTCTATACCACTCCAAAGAAGAAAATAAAAAAACAAACAAAAGACAACAGCAAGTTAAAAACACAATGGTATTGGGTCTCTTTATTGGGATTTTTCCAATGAATTTTCACAAACCTATAATTTGAATTATAACTGCATAATATTAGTATTGTTGCAAAACCTTTACCATATAATTCTCCAGACTCATTCACCCAAGTATGCTCTTCAACACAGTATAACAAGAGCAATTTAATAACAGCAGTAAAACTGGAAAGCTTTTTTTAAATTAAATTTTATGCTCTTTTGGGATCATTAGATACAGTTTTTGAGTTTCACGCCCTTTTAACAATCTTATATAATGTTCACTAATTTTAAAATCAACCTAAAACTTTGAAACAAGTAATTGGTTTCATAAATTAACTGATTGTTGAAGTTTTTCAATTTTAGTACGTTTCACAGTTTAAAGTAAAGATGTGAATTGATTTTCTATCTTTTACATCTCTATTTCACAATGTTGTTTCTTGACCAGGACTCTCACATACTCTCACATATCTTTGCGACATTGGACATCCACAAACTTGTCTGCTGATACACCCACCCTGAGGAGTTTCAAGCTTAGAACGGAGGGAGGTGTTTACAGAAGGATTTGGCGATTAACTCCTTAAATAAGGTTTTTCTTTTGCCCAGGACAATCCTTTGAGATCCACTTGCATAGTGGAAATAAATATTTTAATATTCTAAATAGCATTATTCGACCTTCAAGCCGGAGAATCCAGTGACCTCTGTAAAACCAGCTGGCGGTCACGTGATCCACCTCAGGCTGTGAATTCCAGCTTGCCGAAACACTCTCTAAGACATGAGGAGACCCGGATCACCACTTGATAAGGACAACACATAGGAGCTTATACGGAGCTTGATGCCCTGTTTTTCTGGCGAGTCTTCAGGCTCGCCAGAAACACAAGTTATGAAGCAGCAGTCTAAAGACCGCTGCTCTATAACCTGTCTGCCTGCTCTGAAGCGGCAGACAGACATTGCTGGAAATCAACCCGATCGAATACGATCGGGTTGATTGACACCCCCTGCTAGCGGCCGATTGTCCGCGAATCTGCAAGGGGCGGTATTGCACCAGCCAAGAACTGCTGGTGCAATGATAAATGCCGAGACCGTATGCTGTCAGCATTTATTGATGTGCAGTGGACATGATCTGCAATATCGGATCATGTCCGCTCGCACAATGATAATTCGGCCCCATAGTGTGCAAGACGCACACAAAGGTAACATAATCATATTTTTAAAGGGAGACGTCCCTGTTTTGTCTAACATTTTAAGCATCAGTTCTGGCTATAATTTTAATATTAGAATAAAAATATTTTAACTTCTAAAACATTTACATTTGGTTTATTCTATAACAACAAGGTCCGTGCTAGACTAGCGCTACTACTTCATGCACTCTTTGTTTGCATTCTTATTTGGTATTATAATGGAGGGGATATTCTCAGTAGTAGCAGGATCACATATATTCTAGGGCGCATCTATTCCTTTCTTTTTCAAACAATGTTGTTTCTTGACATGAGAAACGAGAATCTGCAACAAGTTATATAATACAGAGGGATCATCAAGCCATTGCATTTAGACATAATTCAGTTTTAACAAGTCCATTGTGCAGAACTGTTAAAGTCCAAACATCCTGCAAAATTGTTCTGGAAAATTGTTTTCTGGTGGTTTGGTATATTGGTGACATATTGTCCACATGCAAGGTATTGAGAGAGTTATGCTTTTAAATGCATCTGAAAAGTATAATGATGCTTTATTTTCCTTTTCAGTAAAATAAATATGTTATTGGGGGAGTTTAGGAAGGATTAGAATGTTACAATTATTTGAAGAATCCACAAAATATCATGGGAGGCACTTGGTTTGGTACTTCATATGGGCTGGAATGGTCCTTTTTGTTCAGGCAGAAAATGTTCCACACCATGGAACCTGTACACCTTAGATTGTGACATGTAGGCAGGATTTACTGCTCACATTTACTGTTGTATTAATAAATGCTTGTTCAACTCAACCCCTGTTTTGCACAGTCCTTAGTGATTTTAATCCACCACCCATGAGGTGGAAGAGGGAAGGAATGGTGGTCTTTAGACTGCTGCTTCTGAACTGTAGGTTGCAGGCTCACTCATATGTGTCTGCACCACAAGGGCTCCAAACTTGTCACCTCTACTTGTTAAATGGAGCCCACTGTGTTGATGCACTGCCAGGTATTTGTTGAATTATTTCCTGTACGGATATTTTTAAATATACAAATATTATAAAAGAAAATCCAAGATGTAAGTGAGAGTTATTTATTTTTCAATATCCTTTAAATTCTCTGCTCACACTGTATGGGATTCAACACTATTTTATTAACTATGATATAAAGTGATTTGTAACGATCACATCTAAAAGACTGTCTAGCGTTAATGAACTGTTAGTGCATTATGACACTTTTTATCTGAATATATATAGATATAAATTAATATATTTGTCTAATCATTAGCCATGGAAAGATATTATAGTTAGTTTTAAAAAAGCAAAAACATTTTAATAAAAAATTTGTTATTGATTAGTTTTAAAATTGCTTTTTTTGTACACATACAAACATCTGCAAAAGGATTTTAAAAAATCATAAGCTCACTTTTATGAGATGATGTCTTCTTTGAGACTTTGATATAATAATGAATTTTTTACAAGTATCTATGAGCTGGCAAAGACTGACTCCATCAAGAGTGTGGAATTATCCTTGTTTTTCAAAGGTAGTACACCTGTTTTTTATCATGCTGTCATTGTGAAAAGCATTTAATAATCATCACCTTCAGCTAAGGCTGGGAATCTATAGTGCTCCCCACATTACTCTTCAGTTTTTTAACAGGCTTTTATCTTTTTGACTTTATGGGTTTTTTATATGTCAGGTAAACAGTACCTTTAGGGATAATTGATGTTCATTGTGGCAGTTACAAACACTAGTTTTCTGCAATACATTTTTAAGCTGCCAGATAACTATTCTTCTTCAAAGATACCACATCACACATAATAACTCAGTATTTTCATAATCCAGTAATGCATTACTATATAGTGTGGATAGAAAAAGCTGGATTCAAACAATTCAAAAAATATATTAACAGTAAATAAGCAACAATTAGCAGCAAAGTTATGAGTAAGTACAAAAAAGTTTAAAATTAACCAAAATCAGTTATTTGCATACTGTATTATTATTATTATTATTATTATTATCATTTATTTGTATAGGGCCGCCAAATTCCGTAGCGATACTGTACCAAAGTGAAAATGGTTTTCACTGTACTAATACTACCCCTCTTCTCCCATTTACCAAAATTTACCTAACTAAACACTGCCATAATAACACTCTCTCTATTTAATACATTTTAAAATTTTTATCCTAAAAAAAATCTTTTCTTAGGTTAAGGGGTCCATTTATTAATGTGCGGATGGACATGAACCGATATAGTGGATCATGTCCGTCGCCCATCGATGAATGCCGACATACACTGTCGGCATTTATCATTGCACCAGCAGTTCTTGTGAACTGCTGGTGCAATGCCACCCCCTGCAGATTCGCGGCCAGGGGATGTAAATCAGTCCGATGGTATTCGATTGTGCGGATTGCTGTCCGCCACCTCAGAGGTGGCGGACGAGTTAAGGAGCAGTGGTCTTAGGACCACTGCTTCTTAACTTCTGCTTCAGACGAAACTGAAGCCGAGTGGGTCAGAGGCAGCATCCACTGCTTCGTAAATAGACCCCTAAGAATAAACGTTTAAACACTATCACACTCACCGTTTAATTTGGTAGTTTTTTATTTTTTTGCTGATAAATATTTCTCTATTTTCCACATAGGATTTATTTTCATTTGCATAAAAATCGAAAAAGAGAGAACAGCACTCCATGAGATAGAACAGAAGCTAGAATAACTTCCATGCATGTTAATTTTTATTGAATTCCTCAGGGTGCCAGTTCTTTTTGCACACTATGCCCCTTCACAGAGAAAAAATATCCTGAAGCATATCAGTCTGACCCTGCCCAATGACAGTCCAGCGCCGAAATACCAGGCAATTCTTCTCTGAACAAGGGAAGCAACAACCCCAGACGATCGTTTCGGCCTCCTATGGGCCTCGTCAGTGAGGTGCAGTTGTATCTCTCTAAGGGCAAGTGTGCATGGAGTCCACGTCTGGTTTCCCCATTACTCTTAGGGTGACCCAAGAATAATTTGCATAAAAATCGAAAAAGAGAGAACAGCACTCCATGAGATAGAACAGAAGCTGGAATAACCTCCATGCATGTTCATTTTTATTGAATTCCTCAGGCTGCCAGTTCTTTTTGCACACTATGCCCCTTCACAGAGAAAAAATATCCTGAAGCATATCAGTCTGACCCTGCCCAATGACAGTCCAGCGCCGAAATACCAGGCAATTCTTCTCTGAACAAGGGAAGCAACAACCCCAGACAATCGTTTCGGCCTCCTATGGGCCTCGTCAGTGAGGTGCAGTTGTATCTCTCTAAGGGCAAGTGTGCATGGAGTCCACGTCTGGTTTCCCCATTACTCTTAGGGTGACCCAAGAATAATTTACATAAAAATCAAAAAAGAGAGAACAGCACTCCATGGAGTGCTGTTCTCTCACTTTTGATTTTTATTTTGATTTATTCATGCTAAGAAATTACCAGACTAATAAGCTTAAATTATGCAGGCTTTAAAATTGCTGGCATGAACATTTGAAAAAACTAAATTATAGCTTTTGTCTGAATATAATATTGTGCAGGTCAACTGTACATTTTGTGAAACAACTGCAGGGGGTAGCTTTGTCCCCCGTCTTTTTTGCAATGTTGACTACTGTATTAATGTGACAACTACTGTCAAAAACCATAGCCCCACCCAGAAATATTAAAACCCTATCCAATATAAGCCACACCTCCAAATGATCTAGTCTCTATCCTTAGGACTGGCTAGCATTAGTACATTAATATAGCGCTGCTCTGGGACTTCCCAGATTCCAACCCTCAAGTCACCCATATTCAGCACTGAGCCTCCAGTGTTGCCCAATATTGTTTCTTATTATAGTTCATAGGAGACACTGGTTTAGACTAATTACCCTTATTGTACCTGTCCTAGAAAGATGTGATCTTTAGGCGAGGCTTAAATAAAACCTGTCTATACATTCTGTATATTAAAGAACATTTTGCAAAAATAAGCTTTGAATTTACAGCATGTTTTATAGCAATGTCAATCCTTGATTAGTTTTACATTCAGTGCATGTTTTACATTCCAACTCAGTCCAGCAAGGAAAGAAAAGGAATTTAGTTATTTCCAAGAGAGAGCTGGAACAGAAGAAAGTAATTTGTTTGGGAGTGAATGTCCAGCAATTTGCAATAATGAAAGAATACAAATTTAGACCTGGAAGAACCTTGTGAGTTTTTTTACCCCTGTTCAGTAACAAATAACAGCTTTCAGGGAATCAATATCGAGCAATGTTGTTGTTTTTTAGCATTTTGCGTGCAACGGAAAGATTGCTTGTATTACAAATTGAAAGTAAATGCAAACGTTAAAGCTGAATCGCTTTTTAAGCTCATCGGGTTAACTTGACTTGAAAGCTCGCATAAAGGGTAGTGAGTTAAAAAAACGTTTCACTAAACACAACATAAATACATTTAAAGTTACAGTTACACTCATAAATACACTATCTAATAAAATTATTTACATAAATATTTAAAAAGTTTTAAGGATTCAGAGGTATATGGTATATGAAAAGGTGTTTGACTGCAATGGGCTATATTGTATATATAATACATATACATGTCTAAATATGTGTATGTATGTATATATACTTATATACACATATAGCTACAGTTATACATATGTATATATACACATACATTATTATTATCATTTATGTGTATAGCGCCGCCAAATTCCGTAGCGCTGGGTACAGTGATAGGGGTATACAATGAGAAGGATTTGTGATAAAATACAAAACATAACAAAACTAAACAAATCTAGTACAGGGGGAAGAGGACCCTGCTCCAGAGAGCTCACAGTCTACAGGTTTAGGGTGCAGAGACATAAGGTTGGGGGTAGCTTGTCACATTGGTTTTAGTTGCAGCAGTGAGTCAGGCAGCTCATGTATTAGTTTGGTTCGGATGAGGGATGGAGGAGAGATGGTAAGCCTCTCTGAATAGGTGAGTTTTCAAGGAGCACCTGAAGCTATACAAGGTTGCAGACAGTCTTATGGAGCGGGGTAGAGAGTTCCAGAGGACAGGAGCAGCACATGCAAAGTCTTGGAGACGGGAGTGGGACGTAAAGATAACAAGAGTGGAGAGACGTAGGTCAGAGGTTGATCGAAGAGGACGGGATGGGGAATATTTCACGATGAGAGAGGAAATATAGTTGGGAGTTAAACTGTTGAGTGCTTTGTAAGTTAGGGTTAATGCTTTAAATTGTATTCTGGAGTGTATAGGGGGCCAGTGTAGAGACTGGCAGAGCAGAGCAGCTGATGTAGATCGGCGACTTAGGTGGATGAGTCTAGCAGAAGCATTCATAATAGAGGTTCATTGTGGCAGTTACAAACACATACTGTATACATTGGAATCTATTACAGTGAAATACTTGAAAACATGAAATATCATATTTATTTATTATTAATATTTAATAATGTGTTTTACTGTGTACATGTATCTATTCCTATAGATACATAGGTATAGAAATATATTTTACATTAACATTGGCTTTGATAGGGGTAGGATGTTACTTAGAAAAGAGGCTATGTGGATACATAGGGGCATATGTATCAAGCTCCGTATGGAGCTTGATGCTCCGTGTTTCTGGCGAGCCTGCAGGCTCGCCAGAAACAGCAGTTGTGAAGCAGCGGTCACAAAGACTGCTGGTCCATAACCTGTCCGCCTGCTCTGAGCAGGCGGACAGACATCGCCGGAAATCAATCCGATCGAGTACGATCGGGTTGATTGACACCCCCCCTGCTGGCTGCCCATTGGCCGCGAGTCTGCAGGGGGTGGCGTTGCACCAGCAGCTCTTGTGAGCTGCTGGTGCAATGCTGAATACGGCGAGCGTATTGCTCGCCGTATTCAGCGAGGTCTGGCAGACCTGATCCGCAGTGTCGGATCAGGTCCGCCAGACCTTAATAACCATAGGCTGAATACTATGCACCCTAAGGGCCTCATTCGGGAATACGATTTAGCTTGTCTGCTCTAATTAGGTATATTCTGTTAGAAAGAATGTATGTGTGTATTGAATTGCTAAAAGCTATCTAGAATTGTTGAATGAAATCTTTTTGGGTGTTTAGCTTCGTTGAAACTAATAAGTTGTATATAAAAATTATAAAAAAGATTGAAAAATTTACAGTTGAATAAAATTAAAAATTAATATTAAAATATGGTATCTAGGATTTGTTGTACTATTTGATATATTCTTTGTTCAAAGAATATTTGAAAGGTGATTGCTCCTTTGTTTGTTTTATAGATAAATAGACAGTTACAATGTTGTTATATTGATAAAATTGATATTTTGACACTGTCTGTATATAATTTCCTATGATGTCAGAGAGGGAGGTGGGCGTGGTTTGAGGCTATTTAAGGGATGGAACATGTGTTCATTTGTATTGAGCCTGAGGAGGGGGTGTAAGCCCCGAAACGTTGCTCTGTGTTGTACTGCTTCCCTGAAGTAAAGCCTTTGGAATTTCCTGCAATTTTGAGTGTCTGCCTGTTTTTTTCTCAATATATATATTTAATAATAAAAATGTAAAAAATGTATAATATGTGTAGCACACTTCGGGTTTTGCGCTTTAGGTCTAACACAATGTCCAGTTAGTGCACATGAATAATTAGTTATTTTAAATATTAAATATTAAATATTAAATATTAAAAAAATAAAAGTAATTAATAATTATTATAGATGTACTAACAGCATTTATAAAAATTATTAATAATTATTATTAATATGTTTAGTATTTTATATTTCCATAACAAATGGAATATTAAAAACCCTTGTCGGGTTAGTGCACATGCTCTCCATTGAAGTCTGTGGGGGTAAAAAATTAAAGGGACCATTTACTCAAAAATTGTCTCCCCTTTAATTTGTTCCCAATGATAAATTTTACCTGCTGGAGTTTATAAAATTGTTTACAAGTATTTCCATTACCCTTATATTGGCATTTTAAATAGTTGATTTAGTCTGTGGTATCCCCACCCATCCTGAATGTTTTTGGCCTCAAGGCCAAGATATCGATAAGCTGTGTAAATACAGCCAGCAAAAGAAATCACACTCCCAGTGGGTTATAGAAGAGATACAGTAATACAATTTTAATTTTCCATTGTTCTCTACAAGTATTAGTGATTGGTTTATGGACAGATATATGATAAAGAAGCAGGTATATGTACACAATGTGATAAAGTAATGATATCTGATTATACCTAGAAGCTCATCAAATTTTATCAGGTTGTGGCTTCAAAACACAAAATCAGCTAATTCATATACACAAATAAGCCTTAAAAAAACCAATCTCATACATTTTTTACTTTGCAGCTGGTAAAAAAAGTAATTGAAAACGCATTAAGGGAAAAATAATGTTATAGTATACTGCCCCTGTAATGCGGTAGGAATATCTGAGTTCCTTTAGCGCGTCTCGGGTTTCACTCAAGCTCAAACTTTTTACTTTCAACTTGTATACGAGCATTGCTCAGCGGACACAAAATGCCTACTTTTAGCAAAGTTTAGACTTGAGCGGGAGCACTAAATACTGCCCCTCTTGTAATCTAGCCATAAATCAGAAAATACAATTATATAATGGAACTGAGCTTTCTCATGACCTTGTCAGTGTCAAATGTTATCGTCTGTAAACCCTATCACAGTACCTAAGAGATTTATCTTTTTTCTACCTGCCTTTAGCAGTTTTCATGCATTTTTGTCATCAGCCCATTTCACTCAAAGGTGAACAGTAGAAATTCAGCCCTTTTAGGAAGGATTAGTGGAACAAAAGAGGCAAAAGAATATTCATCTGCTTTTCTGATGTTTACATAGCATATATAAGTGCATTGAAGAGAAGTAAAATTCAGGGGCAGCCACATTTTAATAATAACTTTTGACAATAGTCATCTTTTGGAGAATCACAGTTGAAGCATGTGTTTTGTTCCACATTCGTGATTTTTTTTTATATGTATTAATCAGAAGAAAAAAATAAAATTCATTTTACAAAGAAATAAAGGTAAGAATGTGTTTTCTTAGGTGGATTGTATGTGCAGACACTTCATGATGAGAAGGTACAGGAAGCTGAGGAAATAGCTGTATATATTTTCACAATAAACTTGCATATGTTTTTGTGTAGCGTTGTTAGGAACTTAGCAGCTGCAGCTTTCCTTAGACGTGAGCGGCGGTGCACTGCACTGATTTAAAGGGGCCATACCTAATATCAGAAACTCCTACCTAAATGGCCACAGGTGTGGGAGTTCCTAAATAAATCCTTTCAGCCCATCACTACGGGCTGAGTTATTAAATGGTTCACCTCACTTACCTGCTCTTAGCATTCCCTGAATCCTGTGTTGCAATAAGCTTGCACTTACCTTGTTCCTGATACCACTTAGATGTGCTCACCAGATTTCATTAGGGTTTGCAACCAGGGATTTTTTTAAAAGTTATAAATTACACAACAAGAAAAGTCATTCATTTAATTTATTAATTAAAGTTAAAATAAAAACAAACAAAACAAAGTTTTAAATTAGGAACTTTACATAAAGATGCATAGTCAACAAAAATTACACAACATACTAACATTTCCTAATAGTAATAACCAGGGACACAAAATTAGTATATATTTATAATCAGAGAACTAAAACCCTCTACATGTGGACCTGAAACAGTGGCTCCCAGCCCCACCAACACAGTAAGCCCGCTGCAGTACAGGGAGACAATAACTGCCTAGGGCACAGAGGGCTCAATTCTCAAAAACTCATCACCTTTCAAACAATCCCTGAGGGGGCTCATAATGCTGACAAGGTATCTTATAGAATCTCACCAGACCAGAGAGCTTTAGAGAAATTGTCCCTAAGACTTTACCTCCTTGCGCTGCTGAAGCTGATGACATCATTCTAAAATTGTGCCTGGCATGGAATTTACAATTGTCATGCCGTGTACAAATTAAAATGAGATAGAACCTTTCAACTGGTGCTCCCTCCTGGGTGACCACAGAGCTTTGGAATATGATGTTGCACTACATCCTACAATCACATTCTTGCACCAAGCAGCAGTGCAGTGAGGGCGGAATAAGTGCTCAAGCCTGAGCTCTCCCTCTTACTTCAAACAGATTGAATAGAGAGGGGCTCACAAGTAAACTTCCTAGTGGCCCCAGGTAACAGTGATGCACTTGGAAAATCTTCCAGTAATGACATTCAGGTTATTATTATTAGTTATTATTATTATCAATTATTTGTAGAGCACCAACAGATCACGCAGCGCTATAAACAAAGGCGGTATTCAAGGTAGCAATTATAGGGATCAAATGGGTAAAGGGCCCTGCCTAGAGTCGCACTGTTGCAGTCCGCTCTTATGAAGGTGATCTGCAAGCAGTTGGACTCTTAGGCTTACATTTCTCATGGCGGAGAGCAATGGAGGACAGGAGTGGGTATTAAGAAAGGTTAGTGTAGGTTGTATGCATCCCTGAACAGAAGAGTCTTTAGGAAGTGCTTGAAGCTTTCAAAACTAAGGGAGAGTCTTGTAGAGCGGGCAGAGAGTTCCACAAGATGGGAGCCAGTATGGAGAAGTCCTGTAAACGGGAATGTGAGGAGGTAACAAGAGAGGAGTAGAGTTGGAGGTCGCGAGCAGAGCAAAGGGGACAGGAGGGAGAGTATCTGGAGACAAGGTCTGAGATAAAGAGGGGAGCAGTGCAGTTGAGGGCTTTGTATGTCAGAGTCAGAATTTTGTGTTTAATCCTGGAGGCAAGAGGAAGCCAGTGAAGGGATTGGCAGAGAGGTGCAGCAGATGAAGAGCAACATGTAAGGAAGATAGGCCTGGCAGAGGCATTCATTATAGATCGTAAAGGAGCTAGATGGCAGCTAGGGAGACCAGAGAGGACGCAGTTGCAGTAGCCAAGGCGGGAAAGGATGAGAGAGTGGATTAAGATCTTAGTTGTGTCTTGTGTAAGGAAATGTCTAATTGTAGAGATGTTTTTAAGGTGGAAGCGGCAGGATTTAGTCCAGGCCTTGTAAAATGCCATTATTTTTAAGGGGCTTTATTTTTAGTCATGTAGGCCACAACTGATATTTTTGCTTATGCTTTATCTGTGTCTAACTGTTTTGTCTTCTGTCTTGCTTGAAAACTCCTGTCATGTGAGTATGCTACCTCTCTGCATGTAACACTGGGCCAGGCAACTATCTGTAGGATAGCAAACAGTTAATTGCTGTATTTATCTCCCTGTCCAAAATTAGAGAAGTCACATGAATGGTTTGCTGTGCACTAGGCCAGTGCACATGAAGCTAGGCTAGATCAAACAGAGTGTATGCTATGTTGCAGGTGGTTCAAATGGAAACTAACTTGTTGAATTGTTCCTCATTCTTGTAAACTTTAACAAGTATAGGAAAACATATGTATTAGAATAGGTATTTTGCAACCAGCAACCAGATGAAGGGATCTTTAAGTAGAATATTACTGGTGGATACATGTTGATTATGTAACCTGTTGTACTCTGTTAAAACTGAATGCTGAAATGCCCAGCTTCAGAATTTGCTGTCTGCATAATTCTCCCATCTTGATCAACTTGGTACCTGATCAATAAACAAAATCTCAACAAAGAACCTGGTGTATTCCTTGACTGTGGATATTTGTGTCAGGGAAAACAATGACAGCCTGAATGTGAGGAGTGAAAGAAATATCTGAGTCAAGTGTGACACCAAGACATCGGACATGCGGGGTAGGGGTAACGATGGAGTTGTCGACAGTTAAAGAGAGATGGGGGGCTGGAGATTTTAGAAGAAGGGGGGAAAATAAGGAGCTCAGTTTTGGAGAGATTTAGCTGTGCGAAAGACAGTTAGTGACACAGGTTAGGAGGAGATAGGTCTGGAGCAGAGATGTAGATTAGAGTGTCGTTGGCATATAAATGATATTGAAACCTGTGGGACTTTAATTAGGGAACCTAATAATGACGTGTAGATTGAGAAGAGAAGGGGACCAAGGACAGGTTAGTCTGGAGTCAACAGTATTAGCGTGTTTCTGGGTACACATGACACAACCTGGGTTCATGCTTTTGAACTTACCTAAATCTTGCTGTACAGCTGCACTTACCTTGTACTTCATGACAGCCTCACCAACTGTACCTGCTGAGTTTCCTGTGCCATCTGAGCCTCCTGTACCAGTGGCAGCTTACCTGAATCCTGCTGTACTAGCTGCACTTACCTGGTATCCCATGACATCCTCACCCACTGTACCTGCTGTATGTCCTGTGCCTGCTGAGCCTACTGTACTTGCTGTACCAGTGGCAGCTTACCTGAATCCTTCTGTACCAGCTACACATACCTTGTGTCCTGTGACAGCCTCACCATCTGTACCTGCTGGTCTTTGCTCCTGCTTTACCCATTGGTACCTATTTGCTGGTCTGATCTCACAGTACACAAACTTTGAACTGTTCTTGGAATTTTTTTTTGTCTATTCCTTGGTACCTTGTTGCTGGATCTGACCTGTATCTGACCTTTGGCCAATTCTCAGTTTCAGTTTCTCTTCCTTTAATTGACTTTTCGTTTCATGTGTATCTATTCCATCATTTGAGTTCCACTCACCTAAACCCTTACATGTGTCAAGGTAATTAAATATACCAACCAACATAAATGCTGGAACTTAACAAATTCTGGTGAAATGCTTGTGCAATGCCGCCCCCTGCTCACTGGCGGCCAATCGGCTTCTAGCAGGGATTGTCAATCATCCCAATCGTATCGACAGGTTAAGGAACAGCGGTCTTATGTCTGCTGCTTCTTAACTTCTATTTCAGGCGAGCCTGAAACGATGGGACTCCGAAGCAGCATCTGCGACTTCATAAATATCTGACTGATAACTTTACATTTAGCACAAATGAATACATCTTTTTTTTTTTTTAATATAATATTTATAAAGTCTGTATCTTTGTAGGTTACTAATTTAACGCAAATGTGAATATATATATATATATATATATATATATATATATATATGTTTTTCCAGACAGTTAGGAGACATCATCATTTATGCTTTGTTAATGGAAGTATAACTTTTTATTGTATTTGAATGTTGTTTTATATTTTCATTTTTAATTAAACACTTCTTAACTATTCATGTGCTATCTCTTTAATTCATTAAATCATTTTTAGAATGTATTTTTTAATTTATTTGTCTAGGATTGTACTAGGTTACTTTTATTACTACCATGCTTTTATTACTGTCCGAAAGAAGGTAAATATTTAGGATCAGTTTGGATGTATAATCAGATTGTGTTAAGGAGCACAAGGGCAGAAGTCAAATTTGCTGCAACATACGTCTGGGTACTTAGAACCTCTGTTTGATTTTAATTTCATGTTTACAAAACTAAACTATTTGCATTGACCATACACAAATAAAAAGACAAAATAAAAAGGCATAGTAGATAATTGTTTAAGAGTAATTATGTATATATACATGGTCATGATAAAGACTACTTGAAAAGTCAATATCTATTACTACTATAGATAACATCAAATATGATACAAAAAGCTCAACTAAAAACTTTAAAGCTAACATCATATATAAAGGTGTGCCGAATCAACAGTTCTGTCCCTGTGTATTTACAAATTTACATTTTAAAAAGTTCATAAAATATGTAAGATGTAGAAATAGATAAAAAAAATCTACCATGTATTATTTTGCTATAATACATGTCCATATAGGTTTACCCATAAAACAGAAACACACTGGAAGAAGTTCAACAATAAGGGGGCTGACCACTAAAAGAGCAGAAGATCTTTTATCAAAAGGTACAACAGTAGCTGGAGACAGGGCAATAGACCCTGCCCAGTACTAGTAGTGGGCACATTGGTTAGTTGGGCAGTAGTGAAAGCAAGCACAAACAGCAGCAGTAGAGAAATGCTAGTTTATTTTTGACACCATTATCCAAAACTGGCAAGGATGTCATCCTCCTTCACGTATTTGCACAAATATGCAAAGAGCTTGCATTTGCCTTATGTGAAGAGAAACTTTACTATGAGCATGAGGAGATAGAGGAAGGTGCGTACAAGTCATGAAATACTGCAGCTCCACTTTCTACACCATCTCTCCTTGGTGCCTTGTTAAGTTTAAAGCAGCAAGTTGACACTGCAGAAAGAGTTCCTTCCCCTACATTTGACAGACCTAGTGCTCCCTATACCACCACAACCAGGGGCACTACCACCACTAGCAGCGGTGGCATTGCAAATCAGGAATAAAGCATCAATGTCCACTCTGCTTCATATTATGCAGCAGCTATTTTAGAGCACTGCAGGAAAGTGTGTGATCATTTCATTGTCTTGCAGATGGGCACATCATTAGGTGCAGACTTTGCAGATGGCAGACGTAATGTGTTGGGACATCTCACCAGTTCTGGGATGAGCCAATATTAATGCACACGTCAGTTTGTTCTTCTGTAAAATGAGAGTGACAGCTGCAGCATCACAACACTCATTGTTACCGCAAGCAGTGTCATTACTGGCAAGGACAGAGAACATGCTTAAAGGGACAGTTCACCCAAAAACTTTCTCCCCTTTAAATTATTCCCAATGATCCTTTTTACCTGCTAGAGTGTATTAAATTGGTTGCAAGTAGCTCCTTTACTCATATTTCAGCATTTGAAATAGCTGATTTAGCTTGTGGTTTCCCAACCTATACTGTAAGTTTTGATACTGGAGTATACGCTATTGAATAGCCTAAGTAAACACAGCCAGCAGAATAGATTACACCCTCAGTGGGGGACATGATAGTTAAGTAATAAAATGATAATTTTCCATTGTTCTCTCTATGTATTGAGCTTTGGTGTTCCAGACAAATATAAGATAAGGAAGCAAGTCTGTGTACATAAAAGTGATAACATAATGAGATCTGATATTACCTGAAGCTCAACCCATTGTAATAGGCTGTGGTTTCAAAACACAAAACCAGCTACTTCAGATACACAAATAAACCCGAAAATGCAATTTCTAAAATATTTTATACTCTGCAGTTGGTATAACAAGTAATTTAAAAAACATTTATGGAAAAACAATTTTACAGTGTACTGTCCTTTTAAGGATCAAAATCCTCTGGACTCACAAGAGAAGGTTCACACAGAACCATTTGAGAATCTGCAGCAGCCACCTACCCTTAAAAAATGTGGGGCTTACTTTTCAAGGGGCATGTCCAAACTCCAGTGCATTAAAGGGACATGACTGATTGGATAACCGGTCACTGTTGGAGATGCTTCCTTTAACATAATAGAAGGAAAGCCCTTCAAGAGAGCTCTGTACCACCTGCCTTATTGTACCATCTTCATCAGGATATAGAACCCTCACTATACAGGATATAGAACTTGACTATACTGTTCCTGTGTATCACTTGTAAAAGAAGATCTGATGGACTGTGTATTTAACCTATGAACTATAGAGTGTATCAAGCACATAGTACAACGCCATACCTTTGACAGCAAACATGTGTCAACCCAACATCATTGGTGAGGGAAGAGTGGCTGACAATAAAGCAGGAAGGCAGCAAGGCTATGTTTTGGATTACCTGCATACCACAGCTTACAGCAACACTATGGTTCGTGGGAACCAAAGGTGCTGCCAACTTGGACAATATTATTTCTACAAATTTGGTGCAAAGTTTTGCCCAAACTTGTTGCACTAATTGTTATAGAGATAAAAATGAAATAAATACACAACATAATATAGCTAACTTCCTTTTTATTCTTTGGAAAAATCTATGTGCACCATGTTTAAGCCATGTAATACAAGTCCCACTCTCCACTTCGCGCCATATTTGACTCAACACTTTTTGCAACAACTATGACGCAAAATCCTAAACAACCCACACACTAGTAAATTTTTCCTCCACTTTTGATTGGAATATGCATAATCACATGATTTATAACTTCAGCCAATCTGATTCAAATACCCATTATAAACTATCACTAACGAATCAAATTGCTCAATACTGATAGTGTCATTGATCACTCATCAGAACTTGTAAGTGCCATTTGTTACATTGTGTATTATATTTTGAAAGTATGTATATGTGAATTTAGGATTAAAGATAAACATTGATGCTGACATTAGGACACCCAGTGTAATATTTTAGACAAGGATTTTAAAATTTGAATTGATGTTTGATTCAATATAATCTTAAACTGATAGCTCAAAGAGATAGTCCACCTAACTTTAAACTGTCATGATTCAGATACCGCAGAAATTAGAATCACCTCTTTACTGGCATGCTATTTTCAATGTATTTCTTCTTTCTCTTGACTTTCTTTTTCAGTGAGAAATGTCATCTTGTATGCCAGCCCATTTTATAACACCTGTGAAGGTGTAGTTTTTAAAACTAAAATGCAATCAGGTGGGGTTACACAGGTACAAAGAAAAAACTGACCCAGCTCTTAAAATATCCATTGATTGCAAATAAATACATATGATACCCTGATTACCTGCTATATTCGCAATTATTCCTGCTCAGAATAATAATACATTTACACTATATATATATGATGGTATAAATAAACAAAGAGATATGAAAGACAACCTTGTTTAGAACAAAAAAAGGAATTTAGGGACATGTAAATATGTGTATATATTTATATACAATTATGTGTAAAGATATATGTACAAATTCTAGCATTAATAATCATTTATAAAAAAATATGAGATAAAAGCATATCATGAATACAAGAAATACAAATACACATTAATTTATGTGAAAGTATCATTTAACAGATTATTTTGTACAGCAAATCAATATAAAAATATGTTTCTATGAGATATTGTTTGTTGAGGTATAAATGTAGCTATTTCTTGGACATTAACAGTTGAAAAATAAAAGATTAGCTTTAGAGAAATGTGCTTGTTCATGGACAGTAATGAAATGGTATAAATAAAGTTTTGAAAAACCTGAATAACCGCAACATCGATGACTGTTAGTTGACACCAGTTCAATGCTCTTCACACCGTTCTTGACACGCATGTTTTTGATGGCTTTTTTGATAAATAAGGAGATCGTATTCAGGTCCGCTGCGGCAATGTTTGGCGATGTCTAACAGTTGAGGACCCTGTGAGGTGTCTGTTTCTCAAACTACACACTCTAATGTATTTGTCCTCTTGCTCAGTTGTACACGGAGGCCTCCCACTCCTCTTTCTATTCTGGTTATGGTAAGCTTTCACTATTCTTTGAAGGGAGTAGCACACAGCGACGTACAAGAACTTCAGTTTATTGGCAATTCCTTGCATGGAATAACCTTTTTTATTTTTTAGAACAAGAAAAGACTCACGAGTTTCAGATTAACGTTTTTTGTTCCTGGCCATCTTGAGCCTGTTATCAAACCCACTATTGATGATGTTGCAGATACTCAAATAGTCTAATGAAGGCCAGTTGTATTACTTATTTAATCATCACAACAGTTTATAGCTGTGCTAACATGATTGCAAAAGGGTTTTCGAATAATTAATTAGCCTTTTTAAATGATAAACTTGGATTAGCAAGCAAACATGCCTTTGGAAAACAAGACAGATTGTTGCTGATAATGAGCGTGTGCACACCTATGTAGATATTTCATTAAAAAGCAGCTGTTTCCAGTTACAATAGTCATTTACAACATTAAAGGGGCAGTCTGGTCAAAATGAATCTTTCATGATTCAGATAGGGCATGCAAATGTAAACACTGTTCACATTTACTTTTATCATCAAATTTGCTATGTTCTCTTGGTATTCTTTGCTGAAAGCTAAACCTAGGTAGGCTCAAACTGATTTCAAAACTGTTAAAAACCGCCTCTTATCTTAATGCATGTTGACAGTTTTTCACAGTTAGACAGTGGCAGTTCATGTGTGCCATATAGATAACAATTTGCTTATTCCTGTGGAGTTATTCAAGAGTCAGCACTGATTGGCTAAAATGAAGTCTGTCAAAAGAACTGAGATAAGAGTACAGTCTTCAGAGGCTTAAATACAAGGTAATCACACAGGTAAAAAGTGTGTTAATATAACCATGTTGGTTATGCAAAACTGGGGAATGGGTAATAAAGGGTTTATCTATGTTTTTAAACAATAACAATTCTGGAGTAGACTGTTCCTTTTACAATGTCTACACTGTATTTCTTATCAATTTGATGTTATTTTAATGGAAAATGTTATTCACTTTTGAACGCCAGTGTGTGTATATGATATATATATATATATTTATAAAAAATTCAGCTATGTTTAAGGGTTAACCAACTAGTCTGTGTTTCTCATGTATATTCAAGCTCATTAATACAACTTCCTGCTCTTTTAAAATATTTTGTACTTTTTTACTTTTAGGGAACAAGTTTATAGCGGTTTACAGTAAAAAACAAACAAATGAAAGTGTGGAAAAATACATAATTTATAAACAGTTCCTTTTAACATATGCAAAAATGAAAACTTTGAAAAATTAAAAGCCTTTAAGAATGCTTGGTAAAATTTTAGGTGAAAAAACCCTCTAACATGCCCTTGGAATGCCCATGGTAAACCCACATTCAGCCCCTCATTCTATCTACAAGAATCTCAAGATGTTTTTCCTTTTATCCAGTGAGACTTTTATTTCTGTAACAAAACTATACTACATATTTACATTTAACCTGTTTCAGAATTGTTTCAGCAGTTGTGTTTTAATAGGTTCTTGTTTCCTGTTTCAGATTTCATTCATTGGACACTTAACTTAGCTATTAGCTATTAATGGCTGGAATACACACAAACCATTCAACTGGAAAGATAGGAAAAGTGAAGCTTAATTAATTTTGAACATCATCTCACCTTTAGAAGGAGGTATCTTGGCAACCACGCAAGTGTCTATGAATGTAACAGTTGAGGGTGGCAACCACAAAATGAGTCCTTTAGTTGCTAAGCAACAATCTCATAGAATTTTCTCTAAAAACTACTACCAATGTGATGAATGTTAAATGAAAAGAGGGGTTGGTTAAGGTTTACGCCTAACACCTCACAAAATAAACAGAATGGGCAAGTATGCTAACCTTGAAAAATGGATGCTTCAAACCACTTTACAAAAGCTGATATGGTTTAGACTTTGTGATTTTTGGACCAGGAATGTAAACTTTTATTTCTGCTCTTTAACACTTTTTTGTAGAATTACATAATTATCAAGTGCTATTTTAACTTATTCTGAATTTGAAATGTACAATAGATTTTTTAAGACAAATTTCAAAATGTACTTACATTTTTTGGTCTCTTGTGTCATGTGACAGCCATCAGCCAATCAGAAACTCATATAAGTATACACTGTGAATTAATGCACATACACAGTAGGAGCTGGTGCCTCAGAAAGTGTGCACATAAACAGATTGATCACATTTTAATAATTTCCTTTTCACGTAATATATGTAACTATTACATGCATTTATAGAACTCCTTTTTGCAAACATGCTACCAAACTGTTGTGGTTATAATTGTGTTTTCCCTCATTAAGCTAGATTACGAGTTTTGCGTTATGAGTAAAAAAGCATTGTTATGCTTCATAACGATGCTTTTTCCCTAACGCCGCTATTACAAGTTTTGTAGGTATAGGTGTACAGCACACCTTTTTGGCCGTCATGCAACGTCAGTACCACGCTTTTAAAAAAGTCCTTTTTCAATGGGACTTTCATAGCGCCGGTATTACAAGTTTGCCTGGGAGGTCAAAAAGTAAGAGGTACACTCTATAACCACAAGATTCGTACCGCCATCTAAAGTCAGTAGTTATGAGTTTTACGTTACAAAGCTGTAGCATAAACCTCATAACTAAAGTGTTAAAAGTACACTAACACCCATAAACTACCTATTAACCCCTAAACCGAGGCCCTCCCGCATCGCAAACACTAAAATAAATCAATTAAGCCCTAATCTGCCATTCCGGACATCGCCAACACTTAAAAAATGTATTAACCCCTATTCTGCTTCTCTCCGACATCGTCTCCAGTATAATAAACTTATTAACCCCTAAACCACCACTCTCCCGCATCACAAACACTATTTAAATATTATTAACCCCTAATCTGCCATCCCCCCACACCGCCGCTATAATAAACCTATTAACCCCTAAATCGCCACCCTCCCGCATTACTACATAAATATATTAACCCCTAAACCTAACGCTAACCCTAACGTAACCCTAAGCCTAAGTCTAACCCTAAACCTAATGTAACCCTAAAACCCCCTAACAAATCTAATTAAAATAAATCTAAATATAACACAATTATTACCTAAATAACCTATTTAAAACTAAATACATACTTACCTGTAAAATAAAACCTAAGCTAGCTACAATATAACTAATAGTTACATTGTAGCTGGCTTAGGTTTTATTTTTATTTCACAGGTAAGTTTGTATTTATTTTAACTAGGTAGACTAGTTAGTAAATAGTTATTAACTATTTACTAACTACCTAGTTAAAATAAATACAACGTTACCTGTAAAATAAAACCTAACCTGCCTTACACTAAAATCTAACATTACAATAAAATAAAACAATTTAATTAATCAAATACAATTATCTAAATTACAAAAAAAATAAACACTAAATTACAAAAAATAAAAAACAAAATGATCAAAAATAAAAACTAATTACTTCTAATTGAATAGCCTATCAGCTCTTTTACCTTTAAAAAACAACAACAACCCCCCAACAGTAAAACTCACCACCCACACAACCAACCCCCCCAAATAAAAACCTTTCTAAATAAACCTAAGCTAACCATTGCCCTGAAAAGGGCATTTGGATGGGTATTGCCCTTAAAAGGGCATTTAGCTCTTTTACATTGCCCAAAACCCTACTCTAAAAATAAAACCCACCCAATAAACCCTTAAAAAAAACCTAACACTAAACCCTGACGATCCACTTACAGTTTTCGAAGACCGGACATCCATCCTTATCCAGGCGGCAGAAGTCTTCATCTAAGTGGGCAGAAGTCCTCATCAAAGCCGGCAGAAGTCATGGCATCTTCTATCTTTATCCATCCGGCGCGGAGCGGGTCCATCTTCAAGACATCCAGCGCGGAGCATCCTCTTCTTCCGATACTCACTGAAGAATGAAGTTTCCCTTTAGGTGACGTCATCCAAGATGGCATCCCTTACATTCCGATTGGCTGATAGAATTCTATCAGCCATTAGGAATTAAAGGTGAACAAATCCTATTGGCTGTTGCAATCAGCCAGTAGGATTGAGCTCGCATTCTATTGGCTATTCCAATCAGCCAATAGAATGTGAGCTCAATCCTTTTGGCTGATCGGATGACTTATGTCGGGTAATGCACATGGATTAGTGTACTACTGTCGGGTTTGCCACATGTGTGGATATGTGTGTCTATATATATATATATATATATATATATATATATATATATATATATATATAGTTTTGATAAAATGTTTTCATATTTGTTTAAGGGTTAATAAATATATTATATATATACATATATATATATATATATATATATATATACTGTATATATTATATGCATATATATATATATATATATATATATATATATATATACAGTATATATATACAGGGAGTGCAGAATTATTAGGCAAGTTGTATTTTTGAGGATTAATTTTATTATTGAACAACAACCATGTTCTCAATGAACCCAAAAAACTCATTAATATCAAAGCTGAATAGTTTTGGAAGTAGTTTTTAGTTTGTTTTTAGTTATAGCTATTTTAGGGGGATATCTGTGTGTGCAGGTGACTATTACTGTGCATAATTATTAGGCAACTTAACAAAAAACAAATATATACCGATTTCAATTATTTATTTTTACCAGTGAAACCAATATAACATCTCAACATTCACAAATATACATTTCTGACATTCAAAAACAAAACAAAAACAAATCAGTGACCAATATAGCCACCTTTCTTTGCAAGGACACTCAAAAGCCTGCCATCCATGGATTCTGTCAGTGTTTTGATCTGTTCACCATCAACATTGCGTGCAGCAGCAACCACAGCCTCCCAGACACTGTTCAGAGAGGTGTACTGTTTTCCCTCCTTGTAAATCTCACATTTGATGATGGACCACAGGTTCTCAATGGGGTTCAGATCAGGTGAACAAGGAGGCCATGTCATTAGATTTTCTTCTTTTATACCCTTTCTTGCCAGCCACGCTGTGGAGTACTTGGACGCGTGTGATGGAGCATTGTCCTGCATGAAAATCATGTTTTTCTTGAAGGATGCAGACTTCTTCCTGTACCACTGCTTGAAGAAGGTGTCTTCCAGAAACTGGTAGTAGGACTGGGAGTTGAGCTTGACTCCATCCTCAACCCGAAAAGGCCCCACAAGCTCATCTTTGATGATACCAGCCCAAACCAGTACTCCACCTCCACCTTGCTGGCATCTGAGTCGGACTGGAGCTCTCTGCCCTTTACCAATCCAGCCACGGGCCCATCCATCTGGCCCATCAAGACTCACTCTCATTTCATCAGTCCATAAAACCTTAGAAAAATCAGTCTTGAGATATTTCTTGGCCCAGTCTTGACGTTTCAGCTTGTGTGTCTTGTTCAGTGGTGGTCGTCTTTCAGCCTTTCTTACCTTGGCCATGTCTCTGAGTATTGCACACCTTGTGCTTTTGGGCACTCCAGTGATGTTGCAGCTCTGAAATATGGCCAAACTGGTGGCAAGTGGCATCTTGGCAGCTGCACGCTTGACTTTTCTCAGTTCATGGGCAGTTATTTTGCGCCTTGGTTTTTCCACACGCTTCTTGCGACCCTGTTGACTATTTTGAATGAAACGCTTGATTGTTCGATGATCACGCTTCAGAAGCTTTGCAATTTTAAGAGTGCTGCATCCCTCTGCAAGATATCTCACTATTTTTGACTTTTCTGAGCCTGTCAAGTCCTTCTTTTGACCCATTTTGCCAAAGGAAAGGAAGTTGCCTAATAATTATGCACACCTGATATAGGGTGTTGATGTCATTAGACCACACCCCTTCTGATTACAGAGATGCACATCACCTAATATGCTTAATTGGTAGTAGGCTTTCGAGCCTATACAGCATGGAGTAAGACAACATGCATAAAGGGGATGATGTGGTCAAAATACTCATTTGCCTAATAATTCTGCACTCCCTGTATGTGTGTGTATATGTGTGTACACATGTGTATTTATGTGTTTATATGTAAATAAATAAGTATGTGCAAACATGCATACATATATACACATATAAACACACACACGCACATATATATAGATATACATACAGTATCTCACAAAAGTGAGTACACCCCTCACATTTTTGTAAATATTTTATTATATCTTTTCATGTAACAGCACTGAAGAAATTACATTTTGCTACAATGTAAAGAAGTGAATGTACAGCCTGTATAACAGTGTAAATGTGCTGTCCCCTCAAAATAACTCTCAACACACAGCCATTAATGTCTAAACTGTTGGCAACAAAAGTGAGTACACCCCTAAGTGGAAATGTCCAAATTGGGCCCAAAGTGTAAATATTTTGTGTGGCCACCATTATTTTCCAGTACTGCCTTAACCCTCTTGGGCATGGAGTTCAACAGAGCTTCACAAGTTGCCACTGGAGTCCTCGTCCACTCCTCCATGATGACATCATGGAGCTGGTGGATGTTAGAGACCTTGCGCTCCACCACCTTCCGTTTGAGGATGCTGCACAGATGCTCATTAGGGTTTAGGTCTGGAGACATGCTTGGCCAGTCCATCACCTTCACCCTCAGCTTCTTTAGCAAGGTAGTGGTTGTCTTGGAGGTGTGTTTGGGGTCGTTATCATATTGGAATACTGCCCTGTGGCCCAGCCCCCGAAGGGAGGGGATCATGCTCTGCTTCAGTATGTCACAGTACAGTTTGGCATTCATGGTTCCCTCAATGAACTTAAGCTCCCTAGTGCCTGGAGTACTCATGCAGGCCCAGACCATGACACTCCCACCACCATGCTTGACTGTAGGCAAGACACACTTGTCTTTGTACTCCTCACCTGGTTGCCGCCACACACGTTTAACACCATCTGAACCAAATAAGTTTATCTTGGTCTCATTGGACTACAGGACATGGTTCCAGTAATCCATGTCCTTAGTCTGCTTGTCTTCAGCAAACTGTTTGTGGGCTTTCTTGTGCATCATCTTTAGAAGAGGCTTCCTTCTGGGAAGACAGCCATGCAGACCAATTTGATGCAGTGTGCGGCATATGGTCTGAGCACTGACAGGCTGACCCCCCACCCCTTCAACCTCTGCAGCAATGCTGGCAGCACTCATACGTCTATTTCCCAAAGACAACCTTTGGATATGATGCTGAGCATGTGCACTCAACTTCTTTGGTAGACCATGGCAAGGCCTGTTCTGAGTGGAACCTGTCCTGTGAAACAGCTGTATGGTCTTGCCCACCATGCTGCAGCTCAATTTCAGGGTCTTGGTAATCTTCTTATAGCCTAGGCTATCTTTATGTGGAGCAACAATTCTTTTTTTCAGATCCTCAGAGAGTTCTTTGCCATGAGGTGCCATGTTGAACTTCCACTGACCAGTATGAAAGAGTGTAAGAGCGACAACACCAAATGTAAAACACATGCTCCCCATTCACACCTGAGACATTGTAACACTAACCAGTCACATGACACCGGGGAGGAAAAATGGCTAATTGGGCCTAATTTGGACATTTCCACTTAGGGGTGTACTCACTTTTGTTGCCAACGGTTTAAATATTAATGGCTATGTGTTTAGTTGTTTTGAGGGGACAACAAATTTACACTGTTATACAGGCTGTACACTCACATTGCAGCAAAGTGTAATTTCTTCAGTGTTGTCACATGAAAAGATATAATAAAACATTTACAAAAATGTGAGGGGTGTACTCACTTTTGTGAGATACTGTATAGTATAAGCATAGATACTGCCATTTTGTCAGTAATATTTGCATTATTTTGCAATACAGGGCCAAAACCCCTTAAAAGACACTTGAGTACAGCTCAGTTTATCTCTTCTACTTTGGACAATTGTCAGTTATTACACTGATGATGCAATCACTGAGCAGATTGTTTTTAAGTCTGGGTTATGTTTCCTGAAATATGTATTCCATCTTTCCTGGGGCAGTTAAAACACAGTGAAATAGACATATATAAATAATGAAAGGGTTTTACTAAACATACTGTAAACACATATGTTATGGGAATAAGGAATTTCATTTTAAATTAAATCATTAAATATCATAAATACATAAGAGTATGTGTATAGCACAGCAGTACAGATAAATCCAACCTTTACCTTTGCCTTGCTAAATTATTTCTAGTTTTCATTTTAATAATGAGATAATAACCATGTTATAAAAGGAATGCGTTTTTTTATTATTATTTTTTACTGTGAGGGACACTTTAATATTTTATTATTTATTTTTCAGATATAGAGAGATATAAATTTAGATAATTAAAATGCCAAGCTTAGATATATGAAAGGATGTTTACCAGCTGTGTTTCATTTTTAAAACATCAGGGAAGTCTAAACAAGAAACACAAAAATACATTTTTCACTTTTATAGATTGTGCTTAGCACCAATTTTAAAATATTGTACTGTAAAAATATATGTTTGCCACTCTCCCAATAAGTAAAATCACATTTCTAAAGTTATTTGTTAATAAATAGATGAATATGCAAATTTAAGGCTAATATACATTTTTTCATGCCATTCAGCATCTACTCTAGGGGTACTAGGAAAGATACAACATCACCAAAGGCTATTGAAACACCTCCAAACCTTTATACAACCCTGAAATTTCCATTTACTTATTTTGTTTACATATCCATTGTTCATCCCAAATATCTGTTGGCTGCTGCCCAATATTCTCAAGAGGTTAACAAGGTTCTTCTTGTAAAGGCTAGATCATGTTCGAAATTCATTGAACGTCGATTCACCCATATTTTCTATAGAGTTGTAAGTAGGGATGGGCGAATGTGTAAATTTCCGAATTCGAATGTTAGAACGAATGTTATTACCAAAATTTGAATTAGAAATCCTAATGTTGATAAGAACGAATATTCTTAAAAATTCTATAATCGAATGCTATATACAGTTTTCGAATGTCACTTTTGAATTCGAATTTTTATAATTATATTGAATGTCCACATTCAAAATTTCGAATTTAACATTCTATTTAACAAATACTATTCAGAAGTTCAATAGTTCATGTGGTAGGGAGGGAATCTAGTAAATTGGTACATAATAGATACAAATATATCATTTTGAATGTTTCTATATAGAATATTGCATAATTAGAATATTACATTTAAAGAAAGCATTAGAAATACTATTACAAATATAAATTCAAATTTTTCTAAATGAATATTTTCGAATGTAATCGTAAAGTTCGAAACCGAACATTTGAAAATCGAATGTTAGAATGTTATGTAAACATTCGAAATTCAATTCTAACAAACGAATGTATTAAAATTTGTTTCATTTTTCGAATGTTGCATAACATTCGCCCATCCCTAGTTGTAAGTAGGCATTCTTACTTTGATGATATATCATTGCATGAGCAATATTTAGCCCATTAACAATAAAATGTGCTCAACATATTTCAATGGAAATACACACTTTTTTTCAAGAGCATTGAAAGGGATATGAAAATCTACTCCTTTAGTAAAAACAAACATGCTAATTCAAATTAATCATGAAAAGAAACAGATTATGTAAAGAAACAACATAGACCTTACTTCTTGCAACTTCAGCTATTGGAATTTCTCATTGTATCCACTGCCCTCAGGGAGATTAGAGAGGAGATATTTTTTGAGTTTAAGTTGTATTCTGCCTCTTCTGAGCATGAGCTTACTGTCTCTATATCATATCTGAATAGTAAACTAGCTCAAGTTACTTATGAGGGTTTATGACATCTAGCTAGATAATCTTTCATGTAGAGACCCCAGCCTTCTTGTAGGGCTGTTATAAGAAGTAATGACACTACACATATTAAGTTAAAAAAGACACAAAAGTTAAAATCCTTTTAAAATTATGACTAATACATAGTAACATAGTAATATAGCAGATGAGGCTGAAAAAAGACAGAAGTTTCAACCTATACTGCTTATTTTTACTTCCAGAATGTAGAAACCTGCATTTTCCAGTATTAAATTTAATTTTCAAATTACCTGCCCATTCTTCTAATCTTTGTAGCTCTCCTTGTAATGCAATTTTGTCCTGCTCTGACCTAATGACCTTACACAACTTTGTATCATCTTCAAAAATAGAGATGTTGCTATTTAATCCTTGCTCCAAGTCATTAATACAAATATTAAAATGAACAGGGCCCAGTACTGATAACTCGGGGAATCCACTGATTACTTTTGTCCAATCTGAGTATGAGCTGTTTACTACTACTCGTTGCTCCCTTTTTTTTATCCAGTTATTTATCCATGAGCTAACATTTTCAGCTATTTCCAGTCCCTTATTCTAGTACATTAATCTCTCTTGTGGCACTGTTACAAATGCCTTTGCAAAATCCAAGTATATCACATCAACTGGTTCCCCTTTATCTATATTTCTACTTCCTTACTTGCAGAATCTTATTACATTAGTTTGACATAATCTATTTCTCATAAAACCATGCTGATTTGAACTCATAGGGGCCGATTTATCAAATGCCGGACGGACATCCGCCCGCGTCGCTAAATGCAGCAGCATACACTGTTGGCATTTAAAATTGCACAAGCATTTCTAGTGAAATGCTTGTGCAATGCAGCCCCCTGCACATTCGCAGCCAATTGGCCGCTAGGAGGGGTGTCAATCATCCTGATCGTATCCGATTGTGATGATTGTGTTCTGCCACCTCAGAGGTGGCGGACGAGTTAAGGAGCAGCAGTCTTATGACCGCTGCTTCTTAACTCTTGTTTCCGGTGATTTCAGCATTCACTGCTTGATAAATCTACCCCTTAATCTTGTTTACACAAATATACTCATCTATCTAATCCCTTCAAGTATCTTCCCCACTATAGCCTATAGCTTCCTCGATCAGCCCTACTTCCCTTTTTTAAAAAAGTGGTACCACATCATCTTTACAACAGTTCTGGGCTACCATGCCTGTGGAGTAGAGGTTTGGCTATAACAGTTCTAAGTTCCTGTAAAACCTTTGGGTTTATTTCATCTGGGTCTGGAGATTTATTGATCTTAATATTATGCATTTTTTTCCTGATATCATCTAGAGATAACCCAGTTAATAGTATGAGCTTGTATATTTTAGTTTGTTTCAAAGTATCTTCCTCTCTTGTGTATACGGAAGAAAAGAACTGGTTTAGTAACTCAGCATTCTCCCTGACACTGTTAATCATGCTACCCTTCACACATTTTAATGCACCTATATTTTCCTTCTAATATTGCAATGAACCCACTGCTTAATGTTTTTTTAATTATAAAATTATAATTAAATAATTATGAAACAGACTATTTAATATCCCTTTAAAATGTAAAGGCTGGGGAGGCGGGGCTGACTGCTGAGCTGTGAGGACGTGTGTGTGCAGAGCTCCCGAACTTAAGCATATATTTCTTGTAAATACTTTAGTTTATTTTTATTTTTTATCATATAAAACAACTTAAGTAGCTGGCTAAAAGCTGATTAATCACGGGAGCAACTTCTCCTGCACTTTTCATCAAAGCTAACGGCTCCGATAACAAGCACTGTCACAGCGGCTTTCGACTAGAGGAGGTTTTGGCAAGCCCTAAAACGGACCACATACTCCCTTCCAACACCACTGCCACACCACTCCGGAGGGTCGGGGCTCCGCTCCGGAGGGCTACACAGGCCGGCAACAGACTGAAGGAAAGAGGAGACAAGCGACTCAGCTCACTGCATGTACCCGCAGGCACTGAGCTGCACAGACCCGTTCGCTGACATCGGGGGAAACCCCTTACCACAACCCCTTGTCGTGAGACTTTCTGAGGACCCGACCACACCGAACATCAGAGTGGACACCCCAAGCAACAGGGACAGATCGATCCCCATAGAGAACCAGCTAAGTGCAGGGGCGCGAAACTCCGCCATCTTGGCCGCAGCACTTTTAGGCCTACGGGCCTTCCAGATCCTACACACCTAAGAGACTAACAACCGAAGAAAACAGGGTAAGCAAAATACACAAGCTACACACACAAGGACCCTGTCTACCATTCTGGGCCTCCGACGGGTGAAATATAGGCCAGACCCTTATAGAAATTTACCGGTTTCACTGCTATACTAACCAGGCCTCAATAACCACGTGGCTGGTCGGACCCCCATCCACTAAAACGGCTTACGGCCGAACAACAAGGGGGATAGTTGTTCCCTACATAACCTACATGCATTAGCAGAGAAAAGATTAATCAATTTACAGACTCTCTAACTACACGAAAGGTGTCTTTTTCGTTTTGGTCGCTGACTGCTATGCACACCATCTAGAACTATATCAATGTGCTGAGACACCTACTGAGCCGGTCAGTTCCTTACTAAATTATCCCTGCAAGAAACAACACAAATACCTCCTAAGCCTAAGGGGGCAGAACTAGAGACTGCACTTTGGGATCCACTTTAGGAGTGTTTTCAGGGACGGACAAGTAGTCACCAGACTAAGGAACTACAACGGGCCTATTACTACTAGACCATACACACCCTGCCTCGCAAGTTTTATGATTCACCCACAACTGTTACAATGCATATAAAGTGATTGAAATGAGGTGAGGGTGAAGGGGTTCAACTTGCTCTTTCCTTCCTTTAGCAAGCACAGACCTAGAGTCATGCTTTAAACTTTGACACAGTAACATCTCCCACATCATTTAACCCCTGAGTCGAATACTAAACCAAAGTGTCACTACTTGCTTACATACTCTTTTTGTTTTCCCTTCCTCTGGACCCCTACTGCATCACATGATGAAGAATAAAACACAAACAGTTAAAGAATGCCTATCAAAGTCCCAACTGAAACACAAACAGGGGAATAAAAGCCCCCCTACCCAAGGAGACTCATTGAATACCAGCCTAATAGAAATGGCAGAACCTCTCCCATCAGAAATTCAAAACAAAGAGTTGCTTTCTAAAATTAAATCCGTGTTCCAGGAAGAGCTTAAATCAGCTTTGTCGGATCTCAGACAGGATATCAAGGAAATTGGTACCCGCACTGCTGAACTGGAGGAAAAAACAGATGCAATAGCAGATGAAATACCTCACATACAAAAATCTATTTCGGAACATGCAGAATATATAAATAAACTAGAGGATCAAATAGAAGACCTTGAAAACAGATCCCGCAGATCCAACTTAAGAATCAGAAATCTACCGGAAACATATAAAAATCTGGATGAGACCGTGACCTCTCTATTTCATCAACTGGCCCCAGATATAGAACCAGACAAGCTCTTAATGGACAGGGTACACAGAGCCCTTACCAAACCCCAACAGTCCTCTGCAAGAGACATAGTCCTCAAACTTCACTACTACCATGTGAAAGAACTAATCCTCAAAGCGGCCAGACAATTGCCAACAATAAATTTTGAGGGCCACTCCATCCAAATTTATGCAGACGTAGCACCAATCACATTATGGAAGAGAAGGGATCTTAAACCTATTACACAAGCCCTCTCGAGGGCCCAAGTCAAATACCGATGGCTGTTTCCCTTCAAACTGGCCTTTTCATATAATAATATCTATTATGCTTGCTCGGACTTGAATGAGGGACTATCGACTCTCCGAAGATTGGAGATCCCCTTTGATCCCCCTCAAACACCCCTCAACAAGAACCCCCAGAAAAAACACATTCAAAGGGAGTGGACCCCAGTAGGCCAAACGAAAAAGCATAGGAAAAATAAGACTGTCTCAAATACCCATTCAGAAGACGAGTCACCCTCTGAAGAGGAATCCTCCCCGACCTGACAAAACTGAAGGTCTAGGGGGATCCTAATTCTTAAGTTTCTGAAGCTTTGGTTAACTGCTAGCGGCCCTGAGGCTAATAGACCTTAATAACATAAAATAACAGCCAAAACGGCCTGCAGGTCCGAGAACTTTGTACTAGTCAAGTCTGCACATCACACTTTTGTTTTTCTTTTTTTTTTTTGTGTATTGTTATTTTTGCAGACCTGGTTATTTTTTGACCTCACTCAGGGGTTATTATTGTTATTGTTATAGTTATTGTAGCTGACATTAATGATGTTAATATAGTTGATATAATTCATAGTACAGCTATAGAATGTTCTGTACACCAAAATTGTTACTAGTATCATTTATAAGTCTGTTTGCACTATTTCTTTTCTCCTTCTCTCCTCTCCTTATCCCCCCCCCTAGTATTAAACCCAGACATACACCACTCTCCCTATACATTATCTCTCTTGCCCTCTCTCTCTCTCGCACATTTCACATTTACGCATCCCTAACCCCCTCTTTTCCTAACACTTCTGGACATGACATAAGACACATAACTTGTATTTCCAGCCACATCACACTACCTCTGACATCCAACACTCACTCTTCCCTCCCACCCCCCCCTAATCTTCCCTAACCCTCTCATAGGAAGGCTTATCCTAGGCACCTGCTACAGTGCCCTTCACCCGCCTCATTAAAATGTTACTCCCTGACAAGGGAAACCATTGTAAAGTTTAAGTTTAATTTTGCTCATTATAATTTGTGTTTTGTTCGTTCAGGCATGTCATCAGATGATTCTGATCCCTTCAAATATATCACCTCATGTATATTTGTGCTTCCCACGATGTGGGATGGAAATCGGTACCCCTCCATGGTTTGGCCGTCAGGTAGGTCCCGGCTCTCTCACTCTCAGAACTACTCAATATGTTGGATCACACCCAAATCCTTAAACAGCTGGCAGTTTCCTACTCACTTGCAAATCCTTCCTAGGGATTCAATAGATGCTAATACACCTCTCACCCCAATATGTCTATAAAAATCCTCTCCCATAATGTCAGAGGGCTTAACTCCGACATGAAAAGAAAGAAAGCTATTACTACATATAAAGCACTACACGCCCACATAGTATTATTACAGGAGACTCACTTCACCAAAGATTTCACTCCCAAGTATTGGGATAAAGTTTTCCCAACACAATATCACGCAATAAGCGGGAAAAAGAAATGCGGGGTCACCATTTTAATTCATTCTTCCCTAAATTTCAAAGAGGAAGAAATTATTAGAGATAAAGAAGGTCGTTTTTTGTTGGTTAGAGGCTTAATTCACAATTCTCCTGTTCTGATCGTCAATGTTTATGCCCCAAATGAGCACCAGGGCCCCTTTATTACTAAATTAAGCAAATTATTGACCCAATGGAAAAAACATAAGATTATCATGGGGGGCGACTTTAACTTAGCTCTGGACCAAGATCTAGACAGAACTTCTACTAAATCTCTAAAGGCCAGACCCCCTAGCTCAACCACACACATCCTGAAAGATTTTACCTTAGATCACAATCTAATAGACAGTTGGAGGGCTCTACATAATAGGGCCAGGGACTACACCTATTTTTCCCCAATGCACCTCACCCAATCCAGACTAGACTACATTTTTCTCAGCCAAATCCTGGTCCCCCTGCTAACAAGCGCTAAAATAAATAACTGCCCTTGGTCAGACCATTCTATTGTAGAAACCACGTTAGCAGGACTCATCAACCCCGCCAGGACCAAATCCTGGACCCTTAACGCTAACCTATTACAGGACGCTTTAGTCTCTCAGAAAACAAGGGAACACATTACAGAATTCATTAGGCTAAATATAGATAGTACACCTAACCCCATTTTTGTCTGGGGAGCGCTCAAAGCCTATGTAAGAGGCAACCTGATCACTGAATCAAATCACAGAAGCAGAATACATAAAAACAAAATGACACAACTACAAGCTAGGGCTAATGAGTTAAGATCCCAATGTACTGCTAATACCACTAAACAAAAGAGACTAGAACTGAAAAACATAAATGAAGAAATAAATCAATTACTTAACAAAGAAGCAGCTAGATCTATTAAACAGATTGACTCACATTACTACATATATGGAAATAAGCCCGACAGAATGCTAGCCAACAAACTCAAGGAAATAACTAGAAGCACTACAGTCCCTCAAATACAACTATCAGATCATAAGAACACCAATGACCCCCTCCAAATCGCGAACACTTTTGCTGACTTTTATCACAATCTCTACAATCTCCCTATACACCAAGGTAGGGTTGATAGATCCGCAAAATTAGATACTTTTTTAACTGCAAACCCCCTCCCAACAATCACTGAGGAAGAGAAATCTAGTCTAAACGCCCGATCTCCGAGACAGAGATAAAATATACCATCAAAAACTTAAAGACTTCTAAAACACCTGGTCCGGATGGTTACTCCGGAATTTTCTACAAATTATTTTCAGATGAACTAGCCCCTCTGTTGGCCCAGGTATTTAACTCCATAATGCAAAAAAAGGAAATTCCCAATGAGATGCTAACGGCTAGAATAGCAGTCATCCCTAAGCCGGGTAAAAACAAGCTTCATTGCCAGAATTACAGACCTATATCGCTAATAAATCAAGATTTGAAGATATTTACAAAAATTCTGGCAAACAGACTAAACCCTATCCTTGAAAGAGTAATCCATCCGGACCAAGTAGGTTTTATCAGAGGTAGGGAAGCACCGGACAACACTCGCAAAATAATTGACTTGATCAATTTTGCCACTACTGAAAAGACGCCTTCTCTGTTCCTCTCCTTGGACGCAGAGAAGGCGTTCGACAGAATTAACTGGGAGTATATGTTCGCAGTATTAGAGAAAACAGGCATCTCGGGTGCCTTCCTCGATGCCCTGACCACACTCTACTCTTACCCGTCAGCTTTTGTAAAACTGTCAGGATATCAATCCAGAACGATACCAATTAGGAACGGAACGAGACAAGGGTGCCCCTTATCCCCTTTATTATTCGCCCTCTGTATTGAACCATTAGCCATTCAAATTAGAAAAGAACCGAATATATCTGGACTTCAAATAGGGGGCAAGGAATATAAGATTTCATTATTTGCGGATGATATCATACTATCACTAACAAAACCCCTCCTATCTCTCCCCCCCTTATACTCGATGCTCCAACAATATGGTATTTTATCCGGTTATAAAATAAATAGGGATAAATGCGAAGCTCTCGGAATAAATCTACCCCAACACACTAAAAAACTATTAGAAATTAATTTCTCCTTCACTTGGGCCCATAAGAAGCTTAAATATCTGGGTATTAATCTTACAACTGACATTTTTTCGCTATACCAGGCGAACTATCTTCCAATGTTTGCCCATATAAGACATTTAATATCGAAATGGTTGAAACTTAAAATTTCTTTTTATGGTAGAATCATATCCACAAAAATGACTTTACTACCAAAGCTCCTATATTTATTCCGGTCCCTACCAATTTCCATCCCCATAGCCGAGCTCAATGCACTCCAAAGAGATATTCTGCGCTTTGTTTGGCAGGGAAAACACCCTAGGATAAACAAAAAAATCATGAGTACACACAGGAAGGAAGGTGGGCTAGGCCTACCACATTTAGTTTCTTACTATTACTCAGCTCGGATGGCCCAAACCATACATTGGTTTAGCAATACGAAACAACCCCTGTGGAAACAGATAGAATCACAGATAGCCAACACTGACCAGATATATAGACTACTTTGGTTTCCCAAAAAAAATAGCCATCCTTTACTAAATAAATATGTAGCGCTGTCCCACACTATTTTCCTTTGGAACAAACTAACCGCCAAATTCCCCTTATTACAAGACAAATCAAAACTTACACCTCTAGTATTACCACAAACCACAATAGATTCCCACATACAGACCAAATGGGCTAACAAAGGACTGTATAGAATTGCAGACGTATATGTTGAGGGAGGTTTTCTCTCTTTTGAACAATATAGAGATATTGACCCAACTGACAAAAATATATGGTACCATTACTTACAATTAAAATCAAGAACTCATGCAGTAACTGAACTTTCCAAACTACCATTGAATACAACTTTCGAATCTCTATGCCTAGCTAAAGACCCGGTGCACAGAACAATCTCGACACTATATCTTATATTCAACGGTAAATCTAGAGAGGCGAAACCCTCGCAAATTCTAAAATGGGAACAAGACCTTAATAAGACCTGGTCCTTGGAGACTTGGCTAACTAATTTAGACAGAGGCCTCTCCTTCTCATACAATGCTATGTTGAAAGAGAATTTTCTCAAGGTAGCATTTAAATGGTATATATATCCTACTAGGTTCGGTGGATCAGAAGGACCTTCCCTGAATCTCTGCTACAGAGGATGTAATGTAAGGGGGACGTACATACATATGTGGTGGGAATGTGACAGAGCGAAAGAAATTTGGGAACACACCTCAACATTTCTTAGCGATCTCTTCCATAAACATATACAACTGACCCCAGAACAGGCCCTACTACACTTCCCGATTCCCAATATCTTAAGACAACACCAAAAACTAGTTATGACCATTTGCACGGTGGTTAGAGTTTGCATAGCACAATATTGGAAATCCACCCCACCTAACTTCACTTTCATCATTAAAAAAATAATACACCATTATGAAATGGCTAGCTTAGCTGCTGAGAACCTACACACCAAAGACAAATTTATCATACAGTGGGAGCCATTCATTATGTACCACGAAGCTAGAACACAGAGAAACATAGAGAATCAATAAATTCTACCAATGCACTGTATTACACTTTAGAGAGAGCCGGGACCAGCCGCCCATCCGATCAATCAGCCGAGTGGCGACAGATGACTTTATACTACCCTCCTGTGGGTAGACCTCGATACTGTTGATCCTGTTAATATTTAACATGTATTTAAAAATTTCAGATCCTTTTACGAAATAAGATGTTACATATTGGTATAATAAGCTAGACAATGATCTCAAATCAACATGGGTAAGAGATTGATGCCATTAATATCTTGTTGAATGTTTACTTTATGTCTAATTAATCTGATTGTACATGCCGAAATTTGTTATGCATAACCTGTTATGAAAAACCTAATAAAACTTTTTTCAAAATAAAATGTAAAGGCTGTCTGTGCATTGACCACATTTTATTGTAATACATGCTGGTTTTAATCAATCTAGTTGTTCATTAGTAAGATCTTATCTTTGGATCAAGTTTTTGGAGAAAAGTTTGGATATTACATTTTTTCTTTGAGTACTTTAGTCAATTTAAATTAACATTAAGTATTCAAATGTTGCTTTCTAAAATTGAATACTACATGCAATTAAGTTCAGAAATGTAACTTATATTGTCAGCATTCACCTAGAATGAACAAATAGGGCCCTATTTAAGCACTGATGGATAGGCAGTGGATAAAGTTTGTCTCTGGCAAGCCTTGTCCACTGGGCATTGCTGCAAGTCGCAGCATCTGCTGCTAGCATGTAGCATTGAACAAGAAAATACTTGTGCAACTAAGCCCCATGCTCTCGCCTGTCCAATCGCACAAGAGCAGGGCTTGTCAATCATCTTGATCGGATCTAAATGAGATGATTTAACTCTGTTAGAGTTGGGAATAGTGACTATTTTCTTGATAAAACAAAATATGATGCATAGTTGATTTCCAATTCCAATATTTACAGATTTTAAACAACAAAGGGAATGTGGAATAAGCACGATGTAAAATAAATATATCTGGACAGAAAAGGTCAAACAGTATGAATCTTAATGGTATATATTTGCCTACATTAATGGAATTTTAGTAAAAAGTTATTTAATATTTGTATCTAATTAATTTTTATGTGATGTATTGGCTTTGCTCTGCTCTACAAATACATAACATCAAATAAAGTGCCTGTATTAAAAGAAAATGTTTGGAGAAAAAAAACATTATTCTATAAATTATTTTGAAAAAAATAGTCAATGTATAGATTTCCCAAGCCTTAACATGTCTTAGCTCATAGATACCATAAAAAGGAAAATGTGGTAAAACTTTGATCAGTCTTTTGTGGATCAAACCCATAGTTGATTAAAAAAAAGTATATTAATTCAATACCAGCCAGCTATAATGATTTTTCACAATCTCTTATAACATTACTGTAAAATTAATATTTATTTTTGAATGGAAGATGAAATCAGTATTCTTACTCTAGGGGAATTTAATTCAAGTCTCATGCACTATTAATCTTTAATATATATATTTTTTCCTAAAGAACATTTCATTTGTGTCTAAGAGAAAAAAAATATTGTATTCTTTAAAATACCAGCCTGAAGCTAATACATAAAAGACTGAATATAACTTGCAAACATCAGAAAAGCACACTTGGCACATAAATAGAGGTTTCTGAGATATATTTGTAATTAGCTTTAAAAAGGAAGTAAAAAGCTGGGGATAAACTCATTTTCTTTTAAGTGTCATTATGGCAGATACTTATGGATATAGACAATACTAGAACATATTTTTGAGAAAGCTCCAGTAGTTTGGGAATGTCCAATATTTTTGACAATTCACTATTGTCTGTCATCTCAAACTGGTATTTTATACAATTTACATAAATGCAAACTTTAATGCTGCCCCAGAAGTAAAACTCATTTGTTTATGTCGGTCTGTATTTAGGTAAATTGGTTGTATTTTTCATATTGCTATATGTTCAAACATTTAAAGTGGCATTAAGCACTAAATACAAGTTAGCAGTTGTATGTGCTCAAGGCAAATATTACCTCAAGAATAATTTGCAAATGTAGCATTTTTAATTATATTAGTTGTTAAAATATTGAACATGTGTAAAGTTCAAAGTCTCCATAAAGCAACAGGACTTGCATGTGTCTGGTTTTTCTGCTCGTATTAGTTGAAAGTGAACGCGATTTATGCTAGAATGATAACTGCGTCCTCAGAGCTCTGGTTAACTGTTAAAGGGACAGTCAAGTAAAAAAAACAACTCATGTTTCAAATAGTGCATGTAATTTTAAACAACTTTCAAATTGAATTTTATCATCAATTTTGCGTTGTTCTCTTGGTATTCTTAATTGAAAGCTAAACCTAGGAAGGTTAATGTGATAATTTCTAAGCCCTTGAAGGCCGCCTCTTATCACATGCTTTTTTAATTTGCTTTTCACAACAGGGGAGAGCTGGTTTATGTCAGCCAAATACATAACATTGTGATCCCGCCCACGGCTTGTGGCAGACACTGCACTAATTGGATAAAATGAAAGTCAATAGATAATAAATAAAATGTCATGTGATCAGGGGGCTGTCAGAAGCTTGAATACAAGTTAATCACAGAGGTAAAAAGTATATTAATATAACAGTGTTGGTTATGCAAAACTGGGGAATGGTAATAAAGGTATTATCTATCTTTTAAAACAACAAAAAATCTGGTGTTGACTGTCCCTTTAAGCGAAACAACAAAAGTATATCTATACTTATATATAATCAATTTAATAGGTATAAATATATATATTTACCAAAATACCATGGCCTCTAGTTATGAAGCCGTCTACTTACCTGCATTCGCCGGCCCAATACGCTCACCTAAGCTCGCCTCACATCGCCGCCGCTCACAAAGTTATCAATAAATCTGTCAAAAAGCCGCGCACCAAGTACGGGCCGATGAGCAGCATACTTTGATAGTTATCACTCATCAATCTCGCTGCTCTTCGGCTGTTTTACAGCTTTATTGATACCCCTGTCACTAAGCACTCACACTATACTATACTGTTCTACCCCCTATACCAGCGCCCCCAGAGCCCCCCGCAATTAAAGTTATTAACGCCTAAACCGCTGCCCCCGGACCCCTCCGCGACCTACATTATACCTATTAACCCCTAATCTGACGCCCCCTATACCGCCGCCACTTCATAAACTTATTAACCCCTATCCTGCCGATCCCGGACCCCGCTGCAACTAAATACATTGTTTAACCCCTAAACCACCACTCCCGGACCCCGCCGCAACTATAATAAATATGTTAACCCCTAAACCGCCGCTCCCAGACCCCGCCGCCACCTGCATAATACCTATTATCCCCTATCCTGCCCCCCTATACCGCCGCCACCTATAATAAATGTATTAACCCCTATCCGCCCCCCCTACACCGCCGCCACTATAATAAAATTATTAACCCCTAAACCTAAGTCTAACACTAGCCCTAACACCCCCTAAATTACATATTAATTATATAAATCTAAATAATATTACTCTTATTAACTAAATTAATCCTATTTAAAACTAAATACTTACCTATAAAATAAACCCTAAGATAGCTACAATATAGCTAATAGTTACATTGTAGCTACTATAGGATTTATTTTTATTTTACAGGCAACTTTATATTTATTTTAACTAGGTACAATAGTTATTAAATATTTATTAACTATTTAATAGCTACCTAGTTACAATAAAGACAAATTTACCTGTAAAATAAAAACTAACCTAAGTTACAATTGCACCTAACACTACACTATCATTAAATAAATTGTTCCTATTTAAAACTAAATACCTGTAAAATAAACCCTAAGATAGCTACAATGTAATTAATAATTACATTGTAGCTATTTTAGGATTTATTTTTATTTTACAGATAACTTTGTATTTATTTTAACTAGGTACAATAGTTATTAAATAGTTATTAACTATTTAATAACTACCTAGCTAAAAGAAATACAAAATTACCTGTAAAATAAATCGTACCTAAGTTACAATTAAACCTAACACTACACTATCATTAAATTAATTAAATAAATTAGCTACAAATACCTACAATTAAATACAATTAAATAAACTAAACTAAATTACCAAAAAAACAAACACTAAATTACAGAAAATAAAAAAAATTACAAGAATTTTAAACTAATTACACCTAATCTAAGCCTCCTAATAAAATAAAAACCCCCCAAAATAATAAAACTCCCTACCCTATTCTACATTACAAAGTAATCAGCTCTTTTACCAGCCCTTAAAATGGCTTTTTGCGGGGCATTGCCCCAAAGTAATCAGCTCTTTTACCTGTAAAAAAACAATACAACCCCCCAACATTAAAACCCACCACCCACATATCCCTACTCTAACCCACCCAACCCCCCCTTAAAAAAACCTAACACTAACCCCCTGAAGATCTCCCTACCTTGAGTCGTCTTCATCCAGCCAGGCCGAAGTCTTCATCCGATGGGGCAGAAGAGGACATCCAGACCGGCAGAAGTCTTCATCCTATCTGGACAGAAGAGGACATCCGGACCGGCAGAAGTCTTCATCCTATCCGTGCAGAAGAGGACATCCGGACCGGCAGACATCTTCATCCAAGCGGCATCTTCTATCTTCATCCATCCAAAGAGGAGCGTCTCCATCTTCAAGACCTCCGGCGCGGAGCATCCTTCCTGGCCGACGGACTAACGACGAATGACGGTTCCTTTAAATGACGTCATCCAAGATGGCGTCCCTCAAATTCCGACTGGCTGATAGGATTCTATCAGCCAATCGGAATTCGAGGGACGCCATCTTGGATGACGTCATTTAAAGGAACCGTCATTCGTCATTAGTCCGTAGGCCAGGAAGGATGCTCCGCGCCGGAGTTTTTGAAGATGGAGCCACTCCTCGTCGGATGGATGAAGATAGAAGATGTCGCTTGGATGAAGATGTCTGCCGGTCTGGATGTCCTCTTCTGCGCGGATAGGATAAAGACTTCTTCCGGTCCAGATGTCTTCTTCTGCCCCATCGGATGAAGACTTCGGCCCGGCTGGGTGAAGACGACTCAAGGTAGGGAGATCTTCAGGGGGTTAGTGTTAGATTTGTTAAGGGGGGTTTGGGTGGGTTGGAGTAGGGATATGTGGGTAGTGGGTATTAATGTTGGGGGGGTTGTATTTTTTTTTTACAGGTAAAAGAGCTGATTACTTTGGGGCAATACCCCACAAAAAGCCCTTTTAAGGGCTGGTAAAAGAGCTGATTACTTTGTAATGTAGAATAGGGTAGGGACTTTTATTATTATTTTTTTTTATTTTATTTTATTAGGGGGCTTAGATTAGGTGTAATTAGTTTAAAATTCTTGTATTTTTTATTTTCTGTAATTTAGTGTTTGTTTTTTTTGGTAATTTAGTTTAGTTTATTTAATTGTATTTAATTGTAGGTATTTGTAGCTAATTTATTTAATTAATTCAATGATAGTGTAGTGTTAGGTTTAATTGTAACTTAGGTTAGGTTTTATTTTACAGGTAATTTTGTATTTCTTTTAGCTAGGTAGTTATTAAATAGTTAATAACTATTTAATAACTATTGTACCTAGTTAAAATAAATACAAAGTTACCTGTAAAATAAAAATAAATCCTAAAATAGCTACAATATAATTATTAGTTATATTGTAGCTATATTAGGTTTTATTTTTATTGGTAAGTATTTAGTTTTAAATAGGAATAATTTAGTTAATAATAGTAATTTTTATTTAGATTTATTAAAATAATATTTAAGTTAGGGGGGTGTTAGGGTTAGTGTTAGACTTAGGTTTAGGGGTTAATAATTTTATTATTATGGTGGCGGTATAGGGGGTGCAGGATAGGGGTTAATAAGTTTAATATAGGTGGCGGCTGTATGGGGGGAGCAGGATAGGGGTTAATAAGTTTAATATAGGTGGCGGCAGTATAGGGGGGCAGGATAGGGGTTTATAAGTTTAATATAGGTGGCAGCAGGGTCCGGGAGCGGCGGTTTAGGGGTTAAACTATTTATTTAGTTAAGGCGGGTTCCGGGATCCACAGGATAGGGGTTAATTAGTTTATACAAAAGGAAAAAATAGGCAGGCACTACTTCAATCCGTGAAATATAAAAACATATGTGATGCTTTATTGAAGTTCCAAGTATAAACAACAACACATGCAGACAGGCAGTAAGGAGACTAAAAGTCTAACATGTTTCGCGCCTCCAGGTGCGCTTACTCATAGACTGACGTCTATGTCTATACTCTAACTCTTTATAGGCCCAGGAGGCAACAAATATTAACCCCCTCAGGTCCAAAAAGAGGAAAAATTAGAGTAAAAACAATATCCAATGTGACACTTTCCATTAAAAAATTTCGTTAAATTCCGTAGAATGTTGTTTTTGCACTCTCAATTCTAACTTTAAATTCAAACTTATATAAGTATTGAGCCATGTTTTAGGATGTCTATTTCTGTGCATGTTTTCTTAAATTATCTAGCAATTAATGGAAAGTGTCACATTGGATATTGTTTTTACTCTAATTTTTCCTCTTTTTGGACCTGAGGGGGTTAATATTTGTTGCCTCCTGGACCTATAAAGAGTTAGAGTATAGACATAGACATCAGTCTATGAGTAAGCGCACCTGGAGGCGCGAAACATGTTAGACTTTTAGTCTCCTTACTGCCTGTCTGCATGTGTTGTTGTTTTTACTTGGAACTTCAATAAAGCATCACATATGTTTTTATATTTCACGGATTGAAGTAGTGCCTGCCTATTTTTTCCTTTTGTGTATTCATTTGCGGTTTGATCCACCGCCACTGGCTACGGCACTCCAGGTGAACAGGTGCACCTTCCCCTTCAATTATTCAGGGTTTTCCGGTTCAGCATAATTTGTCAAGGTTGCGGTTCACTTCACGTTGTTAATTAGTTTATTTAGGTGGCGGCGGTATAGGGGACGGCAGATAAGGGGTTAATATGTATAATGTAGGTTGCAGTGGGGTCCGGGAGCGACGGTTTAGGGGGGAATAACTTTATTTAGTTGCGGCAGTGTAGGGGGCAGATTAGGGGTGTTTAGACTCGGGGTACATGTTAGGGTATTAGGTGCAGACGTTTCCCATAGGAATCAATGGGATATCGGGCAGCAGCGAACATGAGCTTTCGCTATGGTCAGACTCCCATTGATTCCTATGGGATCCGCCGTCTCCAGGGCAGCGGATTGAAATCCAAGTACGCTGGCCCGGAATAGTGGCGAGCGTACCTGGTAGTAGTTTAATAACTACCAAAAGTAGTCAGATTGTGCCGAACTTGCGTTCGGAACATCTGTAGTGACGTAAGCATCGATCTGTGTCAGACTGAGTCCGGCGGATCGAAGCTTACGTCACTAGATTCTACTTTTGCCGGGCAGTAGGGCTTGATAACTAAGGCGAATCAGCCTCGCCACAAATACGCTGCGGAATTCCAGCGTATTTGCGGTTGACAGCTTGATAACTAGAGGCCCATATATATATATATATATATATATATATATGAATAAATAGAACATATTCTGCTATGTGAGAAAAATTGAGAATATGGGATTAGGTTTGCTCAATTGACTTCTATGGGGGAATTCGTTATCATAATACATACATAATACAAGCGCAACCCAACGCGCGCAAAAAGCTTACTTCTAGCGAAGTTAATGCTTGAGAAGGAAAATTAAGCATATGCTGACAGCATTTATGGTGAAATACTTGTGCAATGCCGCCCCCTGCACATTTGCGGCCAATCGGACGCTAGCAGGGGGTGTCAATCATTCCGATCGTATCTAATTTGGATGATTGCAGTCCACCACCTCAGAGGTGGTGGACGACTTACGGAGCAGTGGTTTTATGGCCGCTGCTTCTTAACGCCTGATTCCAGCGAGCCGGAAGACTCGCACGGAATGAGCAGAATACGCTGCTTAATAAATCGGCCCCAAAGTGTTCTAATTACAGGTAACACTTATGTTATATAAATGTATGCTAAAATATAAAAAAAAATTGATATTTTGAATGAACATATTGTTCATATTGTTTTGCAATATGTCTTTATGCATACGTTGTGTGCAAGTATGCTGCATGTGTTTCAAATATAAGTCTAGCTATTTATTTTTATTCCGTCTCAAACTAATTTTTGAAAAAATAAACGTGTGTTACAATGCAAAAAACAGTGTAGTGAAATTACATTTTAAAAGTATTTAAAAAGCTTTGAATAGGAGCAACATAAACAAACTAAGGCAGCATTTAAGAGAACAGAATGGAAAATAGCTTTAGCCTTGCATTAGCGCTATAACATTTCAAAATATCTTCAAGTGACAAGTCTATTTAGTTAAAGTGCTGAGCTAACAAAATAACCATATGTAGTCTAAATGTAAACTCTTTTAAAACAATATAGACTGATAAAGCTTTGTGATTTTGAAAGATAAGTCAAATATAAGCAGCACAGTAACTGAGATATGATGCAGACTGGAAAGAGACAAGTTCAACCAGAGTTAAATGGGCCTAGAGTTTTTAAAATAAAAATTGTCCCTAGAGAGACAAAAATGCTAATTCTTTAAAGTATTTTTGTAAAATGCTGAAAATGGCCTAAACCAGCTACATTATTGCTCAGAGCATTTGAGGAATTAATTTGCACCTGATTGTTCCTCACCAGATTTTATAGTCTTTTTAAAAAACATAAAAAAATAATTTTAAAAGTTTTGAAACAGTGTTAAATTGAAATTCATTTATTACTGTCCCTAACTGGTCTTTCAGAAGAGATAAGATAACAAGCGTTGAAATCTAGATTAAAATATGGTGGCACCCATAATTTTATGGAGGCTAAGGGTCCGATTTATGAAAGTGCGAGCGGACATGATACAATGTAGTGTATCATGTCCGCCACATATCTATAAATGCCAATAGCATACGCTGTCGGCATTTATTATTGCACAAGCAGTTCTTGTGAACTGCTTGTGCAATACCGCTCCCTGAAGATTCGGGGCCAATCGGCCGCTAGCAGGGGGTGTCCATCAGCCCAATTGTATAGGATCGGGCGGATTGATGTCCGCAGCCTCAGAGCAGGCTGACAAGTTATGGAGCAATCGGTCCATTCGGAACTTGATAATTTGGCCCCTAACAATTTACACTTATTTCTTCACTGTTTAAAGGGACATTAAATTAATAATTAAACTTTCATGATTTAGATACAGCATGTCATTTTAAACACCTTTCCAATTTACTTTTATTGTCAAATGTGCTTTGTTCTTTTGGTATCCTTTGTTAAATAATAAATCTAGGTAGGTTTATATGGGCTCAGGAGTGTGCACATGTCTTTAAAAGCCATGTGATTGGGCAAAAAATTAATTTAGTCTGATAGATTCATTTTGGATTTTTACAAATGTTTGGTTTGGCCAAATTTTGTCCATGTGTGCTTTTTTTTCAGACAAATATTAAATTCAGATGTGTTACCATTATTTCCAATGGGGAACAGCAAATATAGACAACTAATATTAACAGAAAACTTAAACTATACAATTGGAACAATTAAAATAATCAATCTTTCAATGTTAACAGAACATACAACTCTCTGATTGAATTTGATCCAAATGGCTAGCTCACACAGACACATAACTCACACAACTGCATGTTCCAATAGCTCTAGTCAAAGTGATTAAAATGACTGAGCCTCCACTAGTCTCCCACCTCCATATGCTAGGTTATGGCCTGTATGACTAAAATCCCAAATTTACTGCCTGACTAGCTATCCCTAACATCAGTCAGTAATAGTAACTAGTAATACTATGGCAGTATTGGACAGGGGATGATGGACATATGAACAGACCCCCCTGCACATCATTACAAACAAAGGCTCTGATTAACCAAACAATATAACTTCTTCCCCCTTCCTGAAACCTTTTTTGGTACAAAACAGAATGAATGAATGGACAAGCAATCATTCATCTATTTCATCCGATAATGTATTTGACTGTTCTTGAATCAGAAAACTTGATGAATCAGCAAACGTCTGACAAATTCTTTATTGTAGCAGTGTTATAAATGGTTACAAACACTGCTGCTATTGGTTAATAAAGACACATGCACATTCCTGAGCTCCTATGAACCTACCTAAACTTACTTTTCAACAAAAGATTCCAAGAGAGCAAAGCTAAATTGATAATGGAAGTAAATTGGAAAGTTGTTTGATTCATTTTCTATCTAAACCATAAAAGCTTAATTTTACTTTACTGTCCCTTTAAAATACTAATATTACTTAAAATATTAATATCATAGCGATCTTAACTTGTAATGTATTTTTATATCTAGAGTATATATGGTGTCAATTGATTTTGCAACTTTAAAACATAAAATAACTAATTATACTATACCCTTAAATTAACTATTTGGGAAATCTAAACAAATATTGCAAATTCAACTGAACATATTCTTTAGCTGCTGGTTTAACATCATGTTACATCAACATATTATAAAATTTAGCATTGCTAAAATAAATTGTAATCAATAGGTCAAGTTTGTTTGTGCATGTTAAGATTCATTGATAATTTTGATAAATTATTTTAACGTATTCATGGTAGCTAAAACAGTCTGTTTCTATAAATATTTGGATATTATTGGCTTAATGCGAGTGATTATTTCTGAAAAGGCAATTCATTTGGAAAACGTATGTTATTTTACAGCAGAAGTAATTCAGAGATTGTGCATGTGCATATATATTATGTAATGTAACCAGTCTCCCTCTGTATGATTACATTACAGTAGCTTGTTTGTGGTACATTTATTTTTAGTTAAAATAACAGTTATGTTATAAATTCATATATACTTTTTTTAATGAAATGCAAAAGTGGATTCTGGCTCAGTGGGCTGGATTTTCTTTTACTTCATAATCTACAAGTTTGGTTTAGTAGAATTTTTGAAAATGCAAAAAAGTCTTCAAAAAAATACAAAGTTAAAAGGACAGTCTACATCAAAATTGTTAATGTTTAAAAAGATAGCCTTCACTACCCATTCCCCAGATTTGCACAACCAACATTGTTATATTAATATACTTTATAAGATTTAAACCTCTAAATGTCTTCCTGTTTCTAAGCTACTACATACAGCCTGTTATCACATGCTTTTTTATTTGCTTTTCACAAGAGGGGAGTGCTAATTTATGTGGGCCACAAAGATAACATTGTGCTCTGTCCCAGAGAGTTGTACAGGACACAGCACTAATTGGCTAAAATGCAAGTCAATAAATAATAAATAAATAGCCCTGAGATAAGGGGGCTGTCTACAGAGGTTTAGATACAAGGTAATCACAGAAGTAAAAAGTATATTAATATAACCGTGTTGGCTGTGCAAAACTGGGGAATGCATAATAAAGGGATTATCTATCTTTTTAAACAATAAACATTTTGTAGTAGACTGTCCCTTTATGTCCCATTAAAGGAATGTTAAAATTTAACTTGCATGATTAATATAGATCATATAATATTAATGTTAATTTTTAATTCACTGCTATTTTAAAAATATCTTTGTTCTCTTGGAACCCACCCTTTGTTAAAAAAAGAATAGACTATATGGCCTAAAGTATGTGAATAGCTGATCCTTATACCTATAAGAGCATTTTGGACATCCCATTCCAAAACTATGGGCATTGATATGGATTTGCCCCCTCCCCTTTGTGGGTATAACACCAGCAACTCTTCTGATAAGGTTTTCTATAAGATTTTGGAGTGTATCAGTGGGAATTTGTTTCCATTCAGCCAAAAGAGTATTTTTGAGCTCAGGCACTAATTTCGGATGAGAAAGTCTGGCTCATAATCTGTGTTCCAATTTATCCAGACAGGGTTGAGATCAGAACTTATACCGCACTATTTTAGAACACCGGCAGGAGGGAGGGTCTAATAACGCGGTCTTGCTGATTGTGGTGAGACCCGTGCTATTATTAACATAAAATCCCTTAATGACCAGCAACGTACAGGGTTGTTATGGGATTAACAGGTAACAATTGCAAAACATTGCACTTTATACTAACAATATCATCATAGCTAGCCTTGTTGTCTGCAGACTTAAGCCCAGATTGACTCCTCCAAACACAGCAAGTGGTGGGTGGAGTTTAGCTATTTAAAAACAATTACAGCAAACAAAATTTTAATTTGTTTTAAAAAATGTATTATATTTAGGAGGTGTTTACTGTTCCTTATTAATTAGAGAATGTTAGGCAAGGAACTTGATTTGCATCTAACACATATGGAGAATTCTGTATACTATATATATGTCTACAGTTTGATCTTTAAGAAATATCCCCATAGAGTGCCATATCTAAGTTTTTTCATTGATAAACTACATATACAGAATTAATCATTTGATTCCAAAAACCTCATAAGTGAGTCTAACTGGAGTAACAGCTTTATTGGTTGGTATGTTTTGATTGTCTAGGAGTATCAGTAGTGTTGCTGGGGGGCAGCGGGGGGAACTAGCACTGAAACATAATGACCTCCCCCCATGCTTCCCAATGGTGGTAATCCTTTGTTTTCCAATCACCACTTTGCCCAGGCCTGTCCCAGCTCTGCTGGCCCCTCCCACTGTACACTGGCCCTGCCATAACACACCTGACCCTGTCGTTGATGCAGTGGTCCCACTCTCCCATCATGGTCCCGTCCACAATTCTCTAGTGGGACTCCTGGAAGTTCCAAAATAAAAATATAAATATATATATGTGGTGCCACTAATATATGTTGAAACCATAAAATAGAGTTCATATAAGGATATGTGTATTCTTCCTGGTACTCTTCAGTCTTCTGTATGATCTCCCTTGATCCTCATAAAAAAGAGAAAATATGCCACATAGCGTAATTCTGTAACTTTGTTGCAATAAAAAACTTGTGTGCTGTGCGAATGGTTACTCACATGCGGTGGAGCTATAGCCAAGCTCAGGTAAAAGCGCACACCCACTTTTATACTGTTGGGTAAACAGATTCTTGTACCAGTTGTTCAGATAAAAGAATTTATTAAAATACAATGTATAAAATAGCGTCACAAGACCTGCTATTAACACCTTTTGCAATAAGTTTAGGCAATACAATATAGTAATTGCTCAATATGAGCTTAACAAGATATTAGAAACCGTGGTAAGGAGTGTAGAAACTGAACCACACAACCTTCCTCAGAAAGTCCAGTAACTGTAGCTCTTCTTATTGGTGTGCAGGTACTTGGAGAGACGCCAAAGAACAATAAATCCAACGTACGCTTCGCAAGAAGCTTTATCAAGGATGGTGTGCGCATGTCCAAAACCTTAATTTCCTTAATTTGGACATGCGCACACCATCCTTGATAAAGCTTCTTGCGAAACGTACATTGGATTTATTGTTCTTTGGCGTCTCTCCAAGTACCTGCACACCAATAAGAAGAGCTACAGTTACTGGACTTTCTGAGGAAGGTTGTGTGGTTCAGTTTCTACACTCCTTACCACGGTTTCTAGTATCTTGTTAAGCTCATACTGAGCAATTACTATATTGTATTGCCTAAACTTATTGCAAATGGTGTTAATAGCAGGTCTTGTGACGCTATTTTATACATTGTATTTTAATAAATTCTTTAATCTGAACAACTGGTACAAGAATCTGTTTACCCAACATTATAAAAGTGGGTGTGCGCTTTTACCTGAGCTTGGCTATAGCTCCACCGCATGTGAGTAACCATTCGCACAGCACACAAGTTTTTTATTGCAACAAAGTTACAGAATTACGCTATGTGGCATATTTTCTCTTTTTTATGAGGATCAAGGGAGATCATACAGAAGACTGAAGAGTGCCAGGAAGAATACACATATCCTTATATGAACTCTATTTTATGGTTTCAACATATATTAGTGGCACCACATATATATATTTATATTTTTATTTTGTGTTTATCCTATTATATCACATTTATTTCATTTATCCCCCCCTTTTTTTGTGATACTTTGGTACTTGTTATCACTCCTGGAAGTTCCCCCTATGTAATTTCAAGATATTCCACTGAGGAATATAGATCAACCTATTCTTTTGGTTACTATAGACATTGTTTTCTTCCTTGCTTGTGGACTTCTTAATTCCACTGGGGCATACATACAAAGTACAACAGGGTAGCCCCATATTACATTTTTTACGGTTTAATACTGTTCAGTAATAGAATGGCACACTGTTTTTAAGAACAACTGAACAAATAAACCATACTGTACATTTATAAATTGTTGAGTCTGCAAATCTTTTTGACATGTTTTTAAATACCCTTAAAAAAGAAAAACAAATCCCTTTAGAATTAATCCTTTGTTTCTATTTTATTTATTAAGTTACAACTATTGCATACAATTATAACCATGCAGTTTTTCATTGGCTAAACAGATTTCCTCAATATTTTCAGTTTTTAGCAATTCCTGCAAAACTTTAACATTTGTAATTGCAATTAATAATTATATATACACATTTAAGGGTTATATTTTTTAACATTATTTAAACTACGAGGGAGCTATAATTTTAGGATAATAAAAATATAAGAATAACAACATTATAAAGAGCGCTGCGGAATCTGTTGGCGCTCTACAAATACCTGATAATAATAATAAATAATAATAAATAACTTAATTTATTTAATGGGGCAGATTACAAGTGGATTAATGTTCCAGATCGAGCATTAATTGCACTAGAAGTAAGCTTTTTGTACGTGTCAAGTTGTGCTTATATCATGAGTTGAAAGTAAACTGTTTTCACTCATGCACTAACCCAACAAGTGCAAAATGTCAATATAAAATATCTTGTGTGCTTTCACGTATACCACCTTAAAACTCAATGGAGAAAAAAAAAAGTGGAGAAAAACACCCCACTCTCTCACAAACCTGATCGCTTATTCTCATGTGTACCAAACCGACATGAAAATATGAATATTTCACATTCCAATGTTATTCACATAACAGAATATGTTCTATTTATTCATAAATACATATTTCTACCTATAAAAAAAAATGCAAGATCTGATGGATTCCGCTATAAAACAGAAATGATTAGAAATAATCTTACACATAAGTAAAGAGAAGCAATGAAAAATTTGGCTAATGATGATTCAATAGTGGTGAGGAGAGTGGATAAGGGTGGAGCAATAGTCCTATTAGATTACATTTACAATCTTGAACAGATAATGACACAACTGGATGATAATATGGTGTATTTGAAACTCACAAGAAACCCAACAATACATCTTAAAAAGGAATTTGATGATTTTTTGACAGAGGCAATGGAAAAGGTATGGGTAGACAATTAAACTTGCGAGTACCTTGCGGTGGATTATCCAAAGGTCCCTGTTTTTTACACTCTACCCAAAATCCATAAGCATATGCAGAGACCGCATGGTCGGCCAATCGTTTCAGCAGTTGATTCTTTGTTACAGCCTCTAGCTGTCTATGTTGATAGCTTGTTACAACCATTGTTACAACATATTGATAGCTATATAAAAGAATCAGGTGAAGTAAAACAGTCTCTAAAGAAATTGGGAACAGTGGAGGAAGGAGATATACTAGTGACAAGCCTCTACACTGTTTTCCCCCATAATGAAGGCGTTGACTCAAGCAACTGCTAAAATACCCTTATGTTGGGCCACCACTAGAATTAATTCTATATCTATTGGATATATGTTTAAGGAAGAATTATTTCCGTTTTGAAAACCAATTTTACTTACAATTGATGGGTACAGCAATGGGTTCAAGTGTGGCTCCATCATATGTGAACCTACTCATGGCAGAATTTGATCTAATATGACAATATGTTTCCAACTGATCATTTGGAGAGACTCAGAACATTCTCTGCAAGAATAATTTTAAGAGCTTAATTCCCAACTTCACATCATTGAAGTTTAAGCTTAATTGGCACAATGAAGAAATAGAGTTCTAGGATCTGAAAATATACAAGGGTATGGGTGTATTGAATACTACACTTTACAGAAAACCTTCCGACAGAAATTCTCTGTTAGATGCCTTTATTTGTCCCCAGCGCTGAAAAGAGCGTTCCCTAAATCACAGTGAACCAGCTAAGGTAAAACTGATGTAGATGCAACATCATTTCAACAATAGACTAAAGGCTACCACAGCAGTGATTTAAAGAAACAGATGGATGAAGTATTGCATGGTATGAAAAGGGTAAGAAAGGAAGTAAATAAGGATGACATGAGATTGACCTTCTTGACGACATATTCGGCAGATAAGAATAAGTTCATTAATGTCCTGAACAGAAATTGGGATATATTATTATCTGACGAATCCCTGTCATTTATTGGCATGGGAGTTCCTTGAGTTGGATTCCGTAGAGGTAAATCGCTGCAGGATATTCTACAAAAGACAGACCCAATACATTGCTACTCAACAAAAACTTGGTTGGAAACTCAAAACCCGGCTTGCTATAGGTGCAGTGGTTGCACTACCTACAATGGAATGATGGTGGGTCGCTACTTCCATTATCCAAGACATAAGAAGAAGTATTATTTAAGTACAGGGTAACATGTACAACTCCATACATAGTATACTTACTTCACTCTCCGTTTAGCCCTTTCTATGTTGAAAAATTAGTGATAACCTTAGAACAAGAATGGCTAGCCATCGAAGTGCAATACAACAAGCACTAAAACAAAGAGAATCAGAACAACCAGTAACACACCATTTTTAGCCACATGGTCATAATATCGCAGACCTATGATACATAATTATTTACCATGTACCTCCACTGAGGAGAGGGGGAGATCAGAAGCAAGATGCACCTTTAAACTAGAAACATTAAACCCCAAAGGGTTTCAATATGAAGATAGAATGGCATAGCTTTTTATCAAATTGCTGATACTTTTTAAAAGGGCTTTACTTTTTCATTTTTTTAAATTTATTTTTACTTATTGAAGATCTAATTTTTGAAGACTTAATTTTTGTGAATTTTGGTGGCATGGAGTACTTTTTGAAGGGTTAGTGTTTTTATTTTATTTTTATTATTTATTTATTTTTTGGTGGCAATAATGTACAAGTTCGCTATGCAAAGATATATGTTGATTTAATGTCTACAGCTCTCTTTCTCTACTTACCTCTATTCTACTGATTTATCTTTGTATATTCTATTCTGCTTTCCTTTTCTTTTTACTTTTTTCCTTTTCTTCTCTGATTGCCAGTCTTTTTCATTACCTCTCTTTTGTTCATTACTTATTTTTAGTTCTCTACCTCCTCTCCTTATGAGATTATGCATAGCTGCTGGAGTACATAGACCATATACAGTACGTACAGTATATATGGCCTCATAGTCATTTGGCAGCCTATTATCAGATCTGTTAGGTTAGATGATTATTCGTTATAAGAAAGTTGGAATTAACCCCATAGAACCAAAGGGAATTATATTTATACATTGAATGTGCTATTCGAATAATTATTAGTGTTAGAATGTCATTTTATAGTTTGCTGCTCAATAGAATTTGTAGAGTCGGTCAGGGGATGGGCAGTCCCAGTGATCACTTTGTATAAAGTTTGTATATGGTTGACAGTCTCAGATATTGTTGTTTTTACTTTTTAGTTTACCTGCTTGGTGATGACATACGTGCCGAGCCGTAGCGGCGTACAAAGGTAGTGTATGGGATTTGAATAGCACTGGGTGGCGAGTAGTATATATGTGTGTAATTAATAATTGTTCTTGCTTTCTAAAATTGTGGAACAAAGTGAGGAATTTGCTTCGTCAAAGTAATGTAATAACTGATTTAGTTGTATCAAGGATTTCTCAGGATCTACATGGGTAGACGATTATAGCCTAGATTTTACAGTCCACCTTGGGCAAATATTAACATATGATCAAGTATTAAAAGTTGTTTGTATAAAATGTACTTTAACTGGAGCAAAATGTTTAACTAAGGCATTTTAAGGCACCCAATACAAAATAGTGCACCCTATACTTTCAATCGGTAGTAGCATGCTCAATGAATTTTTTTTTATTGTTTAAAAAGATAGATAACACCTTTACTACCCATTCTCCAGCTTTGTATAACCTACATTGTTATATTATTATACTTTATAACCTCTAAGTTTGCCTGTTTCTAAACCCCAGTTGGCTACCCCTTATCTCAGTGCTTTTTAAAGACAGTACTAGTTCATGTGTGCCATATAGAAAATTTTGTGCTCACTCCCGTGGAAAATAAAAATGGTTATGCTAAAAACCAAAATTGTAAAAAGCACTAAGATAAGGGGCAGTCTGCAGGGGCTTAGCTACAGGTAATCAAAGAGGTAAAAAAAATAATATTAAAGGGACAGTCTACACCAGAATTGTTATTGTTTAAAAAGATAGATAATCCCTTTATTACCCATTCCCCAGTTTTGCATAACCAACACAGTTATATTATTCCACATTTTACCTCTGTGATTACCTTGTATCTAAGCCTCTGCAGACTGCCCCCTTATTTCTGTTCTTTTGACAGATTTGCATTTTAGCCAATCAGTGCTGACCCCTAGGTAACTCCACTGGCGTGAGCACAATGTTATCTATACTTGACACATGAACTACGGGCCTCTAGTTGTGAAAAACTGTCAAAATCTGCCCTTCACTTAACCAAACAAACCTACTTCTCTTCTCTCATATCTACTCTTTCCTCAAAACCTAAACGACTCTTCTCCACCTTTAAGACCTGTCAAACTACTTTTTAAACAAAACATGTACTATCCGAAGCAACATCCCAACACCAACCTGCACTGAGAATGAAGTTTCTTCCTTACTATCTTCCTCAAGCCTCACTACCTGCCCACTCGACCCTATCCCTTCCCATCTAATACCCCCCTATCTTCTACCCTCACTCCTGCTCTTACCCACATCTTCAACCTATCTCTCTCTACCAGCTCATTCCCATCTTCTTTCAAACACGCAAAAGTCACTCCCATACTCAAAAAACCCTCCCTCTACCCTAATTCTCCTGAAAGCTACCGCTCCATATCACTGCTTCCACTATCATCAAAACTCCTTGAAAAACTAGTTTACAATCGCCTAACCCACTTCCTGTCCACCAACTCCTTGCTTGACCACCTGCAATCTGGATTCCGCCCCAAACACTCAACTGAGACTGCCCTTACCAAGGTTACTAACGATCTTCTCTCTGCTAAATATATTGGTCACTTCTCTATACTCATCTTATTTGACCTCTCAGCTGCCTTTGACACAGTTGACCACCCCCTCCTCCAACAGACTCTTAACTCTTTTGGCCTCTGTGACACTGCTCTTTCCTGGATTCACTCCTATCTTTCTCATAGATTTTTTTCTGTGTCATTTGCCGGCGACTCCTCCTCTCCAATGCCTCTGTCTGTTGAAGTACCTCAAGGATCGGTTCTGGGTCCTCTACACTTCTCCATATATACTTCTTTGCTGAGTAAACTTATGAACAGTTATGGCTTCAAATATCACCTCTATGCTGATGACACAAAGATCTACCTCTCCACCCCTGCTCTCTCTCCCTCTGTCCTCTCTCATGTCAGCGACTGCTTATCTGGTATTTCTTCATGGATGACCTCTCACCACCTAAAGATTAACATGTCCAAGACTGAGTTCCTTCTTATCCCCCCCTCAAGCTCTATGCCGACTTCTGACTTCTCTATCCCTGTTGACGGCATCACCATTTTCCTATCGCCCCAAGTCCATTGCCTCGGAGTTACACTTGACTCAAATCTATCCTTTGCCCCCCATATCCAATCGCTTTCTACATCCTGCCGCAACCATCTACGCAACATTTCCAAGCTTCTGCCTTTTCTGTGTGCTAACACCACAAAGCAAATAATTCACTCCCTTATTTCCGACTTGACTACTGCAATAACCTACTTACTGGCCTTCCTCTTTCCTGCCTCTACCCCCTTCAATCCATCCTAAATGCCTCTGCCAGGCTGATCCACCTTTCCCATCGCTCTGTATCTGCTGCACTTCTCTGTGAGTCCCTTCATTGGCTCCCCATACACAGCAGAATTAAATTCAAAATTCTCACGCTTGCATACAAAGCGCTCACCAACACCGCTCCCCTCTACCTATCCTCTCTAATAAACAAGTATACTCAAGCCCGCCCACTAAGATCTAACAATGACCTGCTCCTTGCATCTGCGACTATCACCTCTTTTCATGCTAGACTGCAGGACTTCTGTCGTGCAGCACCTACCCTCTGGAACACTCTCCCTCGTGCTGTCAGGCTTTGCCCTAATCTTTCTTCCTTTAAATGCTCTCTGAAGACCTTTCTGTTTAGAGAAGCCTACCACCCAACTCAATAATATTTCTCTTAGCTAACAACATTTCCCTCATTCAATCTTGAAGTCTTCACCTCCTGTTTCTCAACCTCCTACCCTTCTAGATTGTAAGTTCCCATTGGAATAGGGCCCTCAATTCCTCCTGTATGTGTTTGTAAATTTTGTCCTGTCTCTTACAAATTTTATATTATTGTTTTATTTAAATGAACTGTATCCATGGACAGCACTGCGGAATATGATGGCGCTTCATAAATAAAGTATAATAATAATAATAATAATAATAAAATGCATTCAGATAAGAGGCGGCCTTCAAAAGCTAAGAAATTAGCATATGAGCCTACCTAGGTTTAGCTTTCAACTAAGAATATCAAGAGAACAAAGCAAAATTGATGATACAAGTAAATTGGAAAGTTGTTTAAAATGACATGCCCTGTCTGATTTATGAAAGTTTTTTTTTTTATTAGACTGTCCCTTTAATAAAACTGTGCTGGTTATGCAAAACTAGGGAATGGATAATAAAGGGATTATCTATCTTTTTAAACAATTACAATTTTCAAGTAGACTGGGCCTTTAAACTTTGTGCTTTGCACACAATCCTAAATACCCCTTTCACATTTAAGACTTTTGAAAAACAGGTATTTACAGTTTTCACTTGCTATTGTGCATTCAAAAGAATGGAATATGCAGAGCAAATAATTAAAAACTCCACTACTTGAACATAATTTTGATACTCTATTGGTTTAGCCCTCATGCATTATCTTACATAAATTTTCGAGTAGGCCCTAACAGAAATCTGTTATATTAGGAAAAGAACACATCTGCGTTGGCTATTGTATCCCGTATTACACTACTGCATGCATGATGTATATTAACCATGGACTTGTAATACAAAAGCAAAAATGCAAGTGGTATGGATTGTTCTCCAGCAATGTTAACCCTTCATACTGCATGCATTTTTAAGCTCTAATTGCAAACTGATCCTCTACGTTGAAAAGCTTTCATAAATCTAATTCTATATCTGTTTCTGAAATTAAACTATTTATGTATACGGTGGGGCGGAGTTAGCCACTGAAGTGATCGGACGTGTGTTCCTGATCCTGAGGCTCCCACCTTTAGCCATAATATATTCATTTATATACAGTAAATAATCCTGTGGAAAAAAATCTATAATTTCCTTTTAAAACTTCACCCCTAAGAACTGCACTCACAAAGACGACATACTTGGGTGCTTTTTTCAATATGGAACAGCGACGCAGGACTCCTGCATTAAGTGGCCCTGACAGCAGGAAATAGTTTACATCTTTCATGATCTAACTCTTATCTGCTAATTTAGCGGAAATGTTTACCGGAGTGATCTTACTTCATCTATAGCTCAAAGGCTCCAAGAAAGCCGCTATATCATTTACTGTTTTTGGGATCAGGGCTGTTGAAACCCCCCCCCCCACATACACACTGCTCCAACTCCTCTGACAACCTTGACTAAATAACATACACAGCAAGCCTAAATTGGTGTGCCCTATAATTATACCCTAAAATGGATCGCAGGCCATCTAACTCAGCTACGGAGTGATATGGAGTTCCTAGACAAATGGTAAAGCATAGTCCTACAGCACTTGGAGGATTATTTTGAGGGCATCAAACGGAGCCTAAATAGAATCTTGGAATATATCCAACAATTCCCACATGTCATGCCGCCTCCTTCTCAAAATGGTGATTATTGCAAGCAGTCCACTCCTGCAAATTTCCGCAATGGAGAAATAGACAAACCTGCCTATCATGATTTGGATTCAACAGTGACTGTTCCGCTGAGCTACTCGCCCTGGGAGCCTCACTCTAAAGCCAACTCTCTAGACCTTTACCGGACTGTAACAAATGAGAACATCCTGCAATTTAAACGTCTCAGAGAGTGACCATATAATTTATCTCCAAATGGGCAGTGACAGAAAACGGGAGAAATTATTTACAGGAACCTGTGCATCTACCAAAGATGAACTGACCACAAGCAGACACTTCTCCGGAGTCATAGAAACTTCCCTGTTGTCTCCACTATTTGAGAACATTGGACATGAGAGCGTTAAAATCATTTCCTCGCAAGATTACCAAAGGACAGGGGTGGGTTAGAAAATGGCAGACATGCTAGCAGTGCGCATATCAGAGTTCTAATGGCTCCCAATGGTTGATTCTATTCCCTCTAGGCTTTCACATCCTTCTCATCCCAAGTAGATCTCAATGTTCTAACAATCTTCCCTATGATAGCAGTTGAATATTTGTTTCTCTTGTTAAGTGTATCCAGTCCACGGATCATCCATTACTTGTGGGATATTCTCCTTCCCAACAGGAAGTTGCAAGAGGATCACCCACAGCAGAGCTGCTATATAGCTCCTCCCCTAACTGCCATATCCAGTCATTCTCTTGCAACTCTCAACAAAGATGGACGTAGTAAGAGGAGAGTGGTGTATTATAGTTAGTTTCTTAACTTCAATCAAAAGTTTGTTATTTTTAAATGGTACCGGAGTGTACTGTTTTATCAAAGGCAGCATTAGAAGAAGAATCTGCCTGTGATTTCTATGATCTTAGCAGAAGTAACTAAGATCCATTGCCGTTCTCACATATTCTGAGGAGTGAGGTAACTTCAGAGAGGGAATGGCGTGCAGGTTTTCCTGCAATAAGGTATGTGCAGTAAACATATTTCTAGGGATGGAACTTGCTAGAAAAATGCTGCTGATACCGGATTAATGTAAGTTAAGCCTAAATGCAGTGATTTAATAGCGACTGGTATCAGGCTTATTAACAGAGATACATACTCTTATAAAAGTGTAATTTAAAATGTTTGCTGGCATGTTTAATCGTTTTTTTGGTGATAAAACTTATTGGGGCCTAGTTTTTTCCACATGGCTGGCTTTATTTTTGCTAGAAACAGTTTTTCCTAAAGGCTTTTCACTGTTATAGTATAAAAGTTACAGTTGGTGCAGTTAAAATTACAAACTGTGACATTCAGCTTCCCTCAGCAGTCCCCTGCATGCTATAGGACATCTCTGATGGGCTCAAAAGGCTTCAAAAGTAGGAGCTGTGGCAGTTGTTATGACTGTTTAAAAAACATATTTTTCGTTTTGTTAATCTGTTTTTTGTATTAAGGGGTTAATCATCCATTTGCAAGTGGGTGCAATGCTCTGCTAACTTGTTACATACACTGTAAAAACTTTGTTAGTGTAACTGCCTTTTTTCACTGTTATTTCAAATTTTGCCAAAATTTGTTTCTCTTAAAGGCACAGTAACGTTTTGTTTTTTATATTGCTTGTTAACTTTGTTTAAAGTGTTTTCCAAGTTTGCTAGTCTCATTGCTAGTCTGTACAAACATGTCTGACACAGAGGAAACTACTTGTTCATTATGTTTAAAAGCCATTGTGGAGCCCCATTGGAGAATGTGTACTAAATGTATTGATTTCACCTTAAACAGTAAAGATCAGTCTTTATCTATAAAAGAATTGTCACCAGAGGGTCTGTCGAGGGGGATTTTATGCCAACTAACTCTCCCCACGTGTCGGACCCTTCGCCTCCCGCTCGAGGGACGCACACTAATATGGCGCCAAGTACATCAGGGATGCCCATAGCGATTACTTTGCAGGACATGGCTGCAATCATGAATAATACCCTGTCACAGGTATTAGCCAGATTGCCTGAATTGAGAGGCAAGCGCGATAGCTCTGGGGTTAGATGAGATACAGAGCGCGTAGATGCTGTAAGAGCCATGTCAGATACTGCGTCACAATATGCAGAACCTGAGGACGGAGAGCTTCAGTCTGTGGGTGACGTCTCTGAATCAGGTCTCCTAAATTTAAGCTTGAGAACCTCTGTGTGTTACTTGGGGAGGTATTAGCTGCTCTGAATGACTGTGACACATTTGCAGTGCCAGAGAAATTGTGTAGGCTGGATAAATACTATGCAGTGCCGGTGAGTACTGATGTTTTTCCAATACCTAAAAGGCTTACAGAAATTATTAGTAAGGAGTGGGATAGACCCGGTGTGCCCTTTTCCCCACCTCCTATATTTAGAAAAATGTTTCCAATAGATGCCACTACACGGGACTTATGGCAGACAGTCCCTAAGGTGGAGGGAGCAGTTTCTACTTTAGCAAAGCATACCACTATCCCGGTTGAGGACAGTTGTGCTTTTTCAGATCCAATGGATAAAAAATTAGAGGGTTACCTTAAGAAAATGTTTATTCAACAAGGTTTTATTTTACAGCCCCTTGCATGCATTGCGCCTGTCACTGCTGCGGCGGCGTTCTGGTTTGAGGCCCTGGAAGAGGCCATCCATACAGCTCCATTGACTAAAATTATTGACAAGCTTAGAACACTTAAGCTAGCTAACTCATTTGTTTCTGATGCCATTGTTCATTTGACTAAACTAACGGCTAAGAATTCCGGATTCGCCATCCAGGTGCGTAAGGCGCTATGGCTTAAATCCTGGTCAGCTGATGTGACTTCAAAGTCTGAATTACTTAACATTCCTTTCAAGGGGCAGACCTTATTCGGGCCTGGTTTGAAAGAAATTATTGCTGACATTACTGGAGGTAAGGGTCATACCCTTCCTCAGGACAGGGCCAAATCAAGGGCCAAAAAGTCTAATTTTCGTGCCTTTCGAAATTTCAAGGCAGGTGCAGGATCAGCTCCCTCTACTTCAAAACAAGAGGGAACTTTTCCTCAATCTAAGCAGGCCTGGAAACCTACCCAGTCCTGGAACAAGGGCAAGCAGGCCAGAAAGTCTGCTGCTGCCTCCAAGACAGCATGAAGGAGCGGCCCCCTATCCGACAACGGATCTAGTAGGTGGCAGACTCTCTCTCTTCGCCCAGGCGTGGGCAAGAGATGTTCAGGATCCCTGGGCGTTGGAGATCATATCTCAGGGATATCTTCTGGACTTCAAAGCTTCTCCCCCACAAGGGAGATTTCACCTTTCAAGATTATCTGCAAACCAGATAAAGAAAGAGGCATTCCTAAGCTGCGTGCAAGACCTCCTTGTAATGGGAGTGATCCATCCAGTTCCGCGGACGGAACAAGGACAGGGGTTTTATTCAAATCTGTTTGTGGTTCCCAAAAAAGAGGGAACCTTCAGACCAATTTTGGATCTAAAGATCCTAAACAAATTCCATCATTCAAGATGGAAACTATTCGAACCATTTTACCCATGATCCAAGAGGGTCAGTACATGACCACAGTGGACTTAAAGGATGCTTACCTTCACATTCCGATCCACAAGAATCCTTATCGGTTCCTGAGGTTTGCCTTTCTAGACAGGCATTACCAGTTTGTAGCTCTTCCATTCGAGTTGGCTACAGCCCCAAGAATTTTTACAAAGGTTCTGGGCTCACTTCTGGCGGTTCTAAGACCGCGAGGCATAGCGGTGGCTCCTTACCTAGACGACATCCTGATACAGGCATCAAGCTTTCAAATTGCCAAGTCTCATAAAGAGATAGTTCTGGCATTTCTGAGGTCGCATGGGTGAAAAGTGAATGAAGAAAAGAGTTCTCTATCTCCTCTCACAAGGGTTTCCTTCCTAGGGACTCTGATAGATTCTATAGAAATGAAAATTTACCTGACGGAGTCCAGGTTATCAAAACTTCTAAATGCTTGCCGTGTTCTTCACTCCATTCCGCGCCCCACGGTGGCTCAGTGCATGGAAGTAATCGGCTTAATGGTAGCGGCGATGGACATAGTGCCATTTGCGCGCCTGCATCTCAGACCGCTGCAATTATGCATGCTCAGTCAGTGGAATGGAGATTACACAGATTTGTCCCCTCTACTAAATCTGCATCAGGAAACCAGAGATTCTCTTCTCTGGTGGTTATCTCGGGTCCATCTGTCCAAAGGTATGACCTTTCGCAGGCCAGATTGGACCATTGTAACAACAGACGCCAGCCTTCTAGGTTGGGGTGCAGTCTGGAACTCCCTGAAGGCTCAGGGTTCATGGACTCAGGAGGAGAAACTCCTCCCAATAAATATTCTGGAGTTAAGAGCAATATTCAATGCTCTTCTAGCTTGGCCTCAATTAGCAACACTGAGGTTCATCAGATTTCAGTCGGACAACATCACGACTGTGGCTTACATCATCCATCAAGGGGGGACCAGGAGTTCCCTAGCGATGTCAGAAATCTCCAAGATAATTCGCTGGGCAGAGACTCACTCTTGCCACCTATCAGCGATCCATATCCCAGGGGTAGAGAACTGGGTGGCGGATTTTCTAAGTCGTCAGACTTTTTATCCGGGGGAGTGGGAACTCCATCCGGAGGTGTTTGCTCAATTGGTTCTCCGTTAGGGCAAACCAGAACTGGATCTCATGGCGTCTCACCAGAACGCCAAGCTTCCTTGTTACGGATCCAGGTCCAGGGACCCAGAAGCGGCACTGATAGATGCTCTAGCAGCGCCTTGGTTCTTCAACCTGGCCTATGTGTTTCCACCGTTTCCTCTGCTCCCTCGTCTGATTGCCAAAATCAAACAGGAGAGAGCATCAGTGATATTGATAGCGCCTGCATGGCCACGCAGGACCTGGTATGCAGACCTAGTGGACATGTCATCCTTTCCACCATGGACTCTGCCTCTGAGACAAGACCTTCTAATACAAGGTCCTTTCAATCATCCAAATCTACTTTTTCTGAGACTGACTGCATGGAGATTGAATGCTTGATCCTATCAAAGCGTGGCTTCTCCGAGTCAGTAATTGATACCTTAATACAGGCACGAAAGCCTGTCACCAGGAAAATTTACCACAAGATTTGGCGTAAATATCTTCATTGGTGTGAATCCAAGAATTACTCATGGAGTAGGGTTAGGATTCCTAGGATATTGTCCTTCCTCCAAGAGGGTTTGGACAAAGGACTATCAGCTAGTTCTTTAAAGGGACAGATTTCTGCTCTGTCTATTCTTTTACACAAGCGTCTGGCAGAAGTTCCAGACGTTCAGGCATTTTGTCAGGCTTTAGTTAGAATTAAGCCTGTGTTTAAACCTGTTGCTCCCCCATGGAGCTTAAACTTGGTTCTTAAAGTTCTTCAAGGGGTTCCATTTGAACCCCTTCATTCTATTGATATCAAACTTCTATCATGGAAAGTTCTTTTTCTGATGGCTATTTCCTCGGCTCAAAGAGTCTCAGAGTTATCTGCCTTACATTGTGATTCTCCTTATCTGATCTTACATTCAGATAAAGTAGTTCTGCATACAAAACCTGTGTTTTTACCTAAGGTGGTTTCTAACAAGAATATCAATCAAGAGATTGTTGTTCCATCATTATGCCCTAATCCTTCTTCAAAGAAGGAACGTCTTTTGCATAATCTAGACGTAGTCCATGCATTGAAGTTTTACTTGCAGGCTACTAAAGATTTTCGCCAAACATCTCACCTGTTTGTTATTTACTCTGGACAGATGAGAGGTCAAAAGGCCTCGGCAACCTCTCTTTCTTTTTGGCTTCAGAGTATAATCCGTTTAGCATATGAGACTGCTGGACAGCAGCCCCCTGAAAGAATTACAGCTCATTCTACTAGAGCTGTGGCTTCTACCTGGGCCTTTAAAAATGAGGCCTCTGTTGAACAGATTTGCAAGGCTGCGACTTGGTCTTCGCTTCATACCTTTTCAAAATTTTACAAATTTGATACTTTTGCTTCTTCGGAGGCTGTTTTTGGGAGAAAGGTTCTACAGGCAGTGGTTCCTTCCGTTTAAGTTCCTGCCTTGTCCCTCCCATCATCCGTGTACTTAAGCTTTGGTATTGGTATCCCACAAGTAATGGATGATCCGTGGACTGGATACACTTAACAAGAGAAAACATAATTTATGCTTACCTGATAAATTTATTTCTCTTGTAGTGTATCCAGTCCACGGCCCGCCCTGTCCTTTTAAGGCAGGTCTAAATTTAAATTAAACTTCAGTCACCACTGCACCCTATGGTTTCTCCTTTCTCGGCTTGTTTCGGTCGAATGACTGGATATGGCAGTTAGGGGAGGAGCTATATAGCAGCTCTGCTGTGGGTGATCCTCTTGCAACTTCCTGTTGGGAAGGAGAATATCCCACAAGTAATGGATGATCCATGGACTGGATACACTACAAGAGAAATAAATTTATCAGGTAAGCATAAATTATGTTTTTGCTCATTTTCCCTCCCTGTATGATGTCAGATTATTACACGATTTTTAATGCTTATACATTTCAGATACGTCACATGTTTACATCTGTGTCATATGTAGCTAAGAGGACCATAGCTCCTTTGTTTAGGTGGAAGAATGATATAGGCTTTTAGACATGACTACTGACATACTTTTTTGTACACCTTCACACAATAAACATCTTGATTGGGGAGCGACGGATACCACTAACCTAACTACACAAATAACTCTATTTCTAATGTTGCTGGAGGCCGAGGCAACATATTATTCAAGGTAGAAGGAGTTAGGTGCCTCTGTGTTCCTGGGGGTCCCAAATGCCATATTAAGATGTAGTCCCTCCATTTTGCGAAACTTCCCCCTATAATAGTTATATATTTGTTTGCCCACCCTGAACCCCATGTAGGTATGTGATGTTTCTTGTTTTACCATATAATCTCACACTCTGAAATGTTGTAAGAGCTAGCATACAAGTTTAAAGTCAAATGGGGCTATATATTCTGTATTTCATAAGCTAGTGCTCTCTGGGGACTGTGTCACTACATAGCAGTTTTAGTTATAATTAATGTATCAGATAAATAGGCACACCATGTCTATATATATTACAATGTCCCTAAGCCTATTATAACTCTTCATCCCTTTACTCAACATATTAACTTCATTTATTATATCAGTTGCTAATTTTTTAATATGCATCCCGGTCCAAAAGTGACCACTTCAAATGCTAATTGTCCTCCTCTAGAACATTTAAGTTTTGTTAGGTCCAAGAGTGACCTCCTTGGACAATAGAGGAAACTTCTTAATAAAATTATATACTGTAGAACTGCGGTTCCAGAAGCTTACCTATTACAATTCATAATGTAGATTTCATTTGTATAAATGGTTATTGTTATACTGAAACTTTTGTCTTTTATGCTCTACAGTATTCTGTATTTGTTGTATTATTAGCACAACCTCAATAAAAAATTATTTAAAAAAAATAAAAAATATTTATGTATACAGTATTTTCTTCTTCTTCTTCCTTTTCTCTCTCTTTCTCCGTTTTTACTCAAAACAGTCATGCTATATATTTTGTCAGTGTAAATATTATATCAGGAGTAGATAATTTACTCTAATGTGAATTGTTAAAATTGAATTGTTTTCTTCTGTCCTTGCCAAGAGCAATGCAGGCAGTAGTGATATGGGACTACTGAGGTGTGCTTTAAACAGTTTGAGACACAAAGGAGAGGTGCAGTAAAGATAGTGGGGAGTGCATTGTTAATAATGCTAAACATATCACAGGTTGTGAGTCATGTATTGAGGACATCCCTATTTGTAACCCCAAAACCAGAAGTTACTTTGCACCAAATCTGCTGTGGTAGGTTTTAAAAGGCCTGTAAAAATTGCTATTTACTAATTGATTATTCATTATAATGAGCCTGACAATCATGTTCCTGACTTTCCCTTCTTAATATGACCTTTTGCCTTCCTCTTTGGATTAGGAGTTACGGCAGGAGTGTATTATGGCCTAGGCCAACAAGGCCCATGACTATGGTGGTAGATTTAGGGAAGATGGAAGGGTCAGCACTTTTTGCATACGTATGCATAGTTGATAACAGTTCTGAATCTCCCAGAACAGTCCTTGGATCTTGCTTTTTGTCCTGGCCCTTTATTATCCTTGGAATTGTAAAGGAGACTCAGGCTATATTTATATTAATAGATGCAAAATAAAAAGGCAGACTCTCTTCTCGCAATGCAGCAATAGATTGACGGTGACGTACACCCCTTAAAGAAAGCAGGAAGCATAGATGTCAGAACGCTGTGAGAGTGAGCACTGCAGGCCATTCTGAAGCACAGGGCAGGAAGCAGTTGGAGAACTCAGAGTGAGGACATCACATTAGGCTTAGCTGTTAGCTACAAACTACAATTCTGTATAAGGTATACCTCATGCTATAGAGGAGGATAACCTATGACCAGGGTGTTTAAACTGCATAATGTATTAACATAGTCTCTCCCTACAGGGGTGCACTGGATAAATTACAAGACCACCTGTAGGGAGATGCTTTGTACATAGTGTTAACATATTATGCAGTCTTTCACTATTAAAAAACAGTCTCCCAAATAATTTAACTTATGTACCACAGTTTACTCACCTCAAATGCCTACCTCCCTTTTCCTCCCCCTTCCTTATCTCCTCTCCCTTTTTCTCCCTCCCTTTCTTTCTTTCTTTCTTTCTTTCTTTCTTTCTTTCTTTCTTTCTTTCTTTCTTTCTTTCTCTCTTTCTTTCTTTCTTTCTTTCTTTTCTTTCTTTCTTTCTCTCCCTCAATTCTTTCTCTTCATCCTCTCCTCTCCCAGTCCTCTCTCTCCTCTCCCTCCCTTATCTCCCTTCCTTCTCTCTTCCTTTCCTTCCCTTCACTTCCTCTTCTCCTTTCCTTTTTTGCCTCCTTTAATTCCCTTCTCTTTCTCAACTGCCATCTCTCCCTCCCTTCCTCCTTTCTGTTCCCTCCTCTCTCTCTCTCTTCTTTCTTATTTCCCTCCTTCCATTCTGTCCCTCCCATCTCTCTCTCCCTCCCTCCCTCTCTTTTCTCTTCTCCTCTCAATACCTTCCTTCCCTTCCTCCCTCCATTCTCTCTATCCTCTCCCTCCTTCTCTCCATCCTCTCCCTCCCCGCTCCCCTTCTCTCCCACTTTTTGAGTCATGAGTTACTACTGGGCATGTGCAAGTGTTTACAGTGTATAAGTATATCAATCTATGATTGTCTGAGGGCCATCAAATAAAAGTACATACATTTGGAAGAAATAAATCTGCTGCTGCTCATATAAAATTCAGAGTAAGTTATATGACATTGTCTTTTTATTATGCACTTGTTATAACAGGAATTTGACTAAGAGAGTGATCTCTATTTCTGCTGCAATAATGCATGCTGTATCTCTAAGGAGGCCTAGAAGATCAATTAGGCCTTAAATGTAATAGTCTACTTTAGCTATCTGCAGCATGGTGTTGCTTGTGTATTGAGTTTCTAACCTCTTACTCTTGCATTTTGTAGTTTGAATATATTGGTTTGTTTTTTGCTTTAGCTGACTATGCTTCTATATCAACCCCTTGTTTTGTACTGATTTGACTTGTTTTGTGACTCTGCATTTGGTAAATCATTTTGTGCTGCTTTTCATTATGAGGCTTTGACCTGTACTGTCTGTCTCTGAATTCCCTTGCTCCCTTACTGAGCATAGTGACTTTCATTTTTTTTTTTGTATTTGACTATACTTCTTATACTATTGCTGCTGTTACCTGAATCTCAAGTGCCTATTTAACTTGGGTGTCTCTGCTCTCTCGAGAGATCTGCATTAAAGTCACCTATGCAAGTTTGCCTTCATCTGGATAGCGAGAGTAAACATTTACAAAGGTACATTTTTCTTTGATATTTAGATTAATTAATTTGCACTTGCATTCTAGTACTCTCAGCAATTGATTCCAACTTGTTATATTTTGGGACAACAGTATTCCACCTGACATCGGAGAAGATGTAAGCCCGGCTAGGGAAACAGCAGGAAAAGAGCAGGTAAGGAAAATTCATGAACCAGACAGGGTTACAAATATAATCAAGAAAAGTTCCTTTAAAAAAAATCCTGGTTTACTAGTTGAAGTTGCCAAACAAGCAAAAAAAAATTAAAAAAAAATCTCTGTATTAAAATGAAAGAGAAATGGAACACATAATTCCAGATGTTCATAAATCAAGGGTTCAGATCATTAGGTGAAGACTTTAAAAAAATATATATTATTATTATCGGTTATTTGTAGAGCGCTAACAGATTTTATATATATTTTGATGAGGATATTTAACAGAAAGGCATGGCTGATATGTAAAATCTCCTCTATGCCATAACTTCACTGAATACACCCTCTACTGAGCGCAGTGGATTCTAATCTTTTTTTATTGGACCATCCTTGGATCACTTTTGTATCTCATATCTGTATGTATGCAGATTTTTTTTTAAATTATATTAGTTGAAATATTAAAAAAATAAGTATAAAAGATTTTTTTTTTTAATATAATTTTTATTGAGGTCAAAGTATTGGCATACATAGAAAATATAATAACAATGCATAACAGTGCATGATTATATTCCAGAAAAAAGGACTCATGGAAAGAAACACTATAAAGATTACATATTAATAAAACATGCAATTAACAATATCCACCATATCAATAGAGCATGACGTGAATTACACGTAACAAACAACGCCTATTATCTGTATGCTATAGTTTGAAATACAGATTTTGGTACACATGTGACTCTATAGCCTTATCTAGTCATATATCTGTAGAGCATATAGTAAGGTAGACCTTATGGACCACCCATTGAGAAGGCATATATAATCAGTAACATCTACTACATCAAGGAACATAATGCAAAATTTTAGGTAGAAGTTTATGTACAGTAAATGATGTCTACCGTTTATATGATATAAAGCTCTGTGGCTGAACATTTGCTAGAGAAGGAAGATAAATGCATGCCAATATTCTTCTAAGCCTTTTATGGGAAATAGAAGGCCACTCATGGACCTCATACTTTATGGGATGATGGCATGGGCCAAAGGCTACATGAAAGAGAAGAGACCACTGGTGGATCTCAGTAGTAAGACCTCTTATTTTCTTATTAGAGTTAAACAAATCCCTCACATGTTGAGACGAGCCTCTCATGGGCCCCAATGCATTTGAGTTCTATTTAGAGGGAATATAACTACCATTCATACTAAACTATGGAATAAATAAGTGATGCTGACCAATCATGCTTGGTCAGGTGAATTAATTAAGGATTACTCTTAGAAGAATGGTAGAAAGGGTTGCGGTATTTGCGAGATAACCCGCATATTTATTCCTTCTAGTCTAGAAGGCACATTAGAGGGGGGGTTGGGGGGGAGGTGGGCATTTAAATATGGTAGGTACGAGAGAAGGAACTTCACATTAATAATATATTTGGTGTTCAATGTCCTCAAAATTGCTCTGTTATGAATAGTTTATTCCCTGTATGGCGCATACTATGGCCTAACTTTTTATAGTGTATGCAGGACCAGCCTGCCTTAAAAAGCATGTCAAGAGCTTTACTGTAGATCTATGTGTCATGGGGAGCTAAAGGTAGTAAATATAACCTTAGTAGGGTATACATATCAAAGCAGCCATAATACACAAGCTTCATACGGTACAAATCCATAGGTACACAGTATATATCAGAAGGGCATTTTAAAGATACAATATACATATGAGATACCCATTATTCTCAGAGGTTTCCCCAATTATATAGGAGGCCATTGATTGTTAAAAGAGCATCAATTTGGGGCTAGATTTTTACACATGTAGTAAGGTTTCTGTAAGCACATATTGGAATACATAGGGTACAATAACGTATTAGAGGCCATCTATAGTCACTTGCACACATGAGACACTATACACATGTAGGCACCTTGACCACTTTAATTAGGTGTCAAGGTTTTCAAAGCGCTGTCTAGTAGGGAAGTTCCTATAGTACAGGTGAGGTATAACAGCAAACAAACTTACATCGCTATATGAGAAAAAAAGAGCATAGAGCCCTACTTACATGCATGCTGCGGTATAAAAAAAACCAAAAAAAAACCTGTTATGCTTGCGTGTAACTTATTAACTTATTAATGTGGGTAAACTTAAATGAACTTTATGTAGAGTCCTCCTCTAAACTGAGGAGAGAATTGCTTAGTTTAAAGGATTATGGAATCTGTTCTTTAGAGAACCTTCTGGGCGCCACATTACAAACTGACCGTGTTTCCTCAGTTGTTGCTTTATTATGGTCAGATTAAGTGCTTTACACTGGCGCTGAGTAAAAGTACATAACAGGTCTGGGTGTCCATCTCTTAGTAAAGACGCATCCCCCATTAATCAGGGCACTCATACCAGGTGTTGTTGGCTATCCCTCGGGGTCCCTCTGTACCGGTAGAATGGCAGCAGAGTTAGTGATACCAGATGCCGGGTGTTTTAGCTTCCATCCTGAAGATCCCATATGAGCGGGCCCCCCGGGTACCATTTGAAGACATGTGTGCCAATGTAGGAAGAGGTTTGGGGATGCGGGAGGGCTATCGAGGAGCTTAAGGCATCTTTCAGTGTATAACCTTCTTTCCGGGTAGATTTCCACAATGAGCTCTTCACACGGGGATGTTTCATCGACTCTTGCAGCTGCAGCAGGCCCAAACAAGGCCACGTGGCTGGAGCCTTGTGCGGCTGAAATGAAGTGACTAGTCCCCCTGAGTTCCGCATATTGTCTCCATTTGCTGCATCCACACATAATAGCGCTGATTTCACCTCACTAGGCTTCATATTCCCCATAGAGAGGAATCAAATGCGGAGAGCAAGCGCCGGGGCCCCAAAGCGCTGCATCTCTCGCTACCTGTCACAACAGGCTCAAGCTGGGTATTGTAATGGGGTACTGGAGGAGCTTCGCTGTGTGTGCCATGTGTGGATGTCTTGAAGAGCAGATCTTCCAAAGCAGCATGGTGTTCGTCTAGTAGCCCACGTAGGGCCTCCATAAAACCGGGAGGTAGTTCCATGCGGTGCATTTTACAGTGTTACGCCACCGGTACCAAAAGCGATCAGTGTATATGTATATATTTCACTTCCCTTTCATATATGAAGTGCATGTGAGAAAATGAGTCTCAGGAGTCTCGTTAAAGAAAGTCCAAGTTTGCAATAATAAATGATATTCATTTGTTCAGTCCATTAACAGGAGCTCTACTAAAACACGTTCGCCCTGATCGGCGGTTGGCTCCGCCCCCCAAGTATAAAAGTTTTAACCTTCATAAAGTAATTGTAAACTATCTCTAAAACTGATCTGTACACTCTATATGACTAAGAAGTAAAAGATGCCCAGTTTAAAGCACCCGGGGACAAGTCCATAATTAGAGTATGTGCATTATATTTTAACTTAGGTGGCCTACACCCTATGTACTAGTCAATATATCTCAAGGAGTTGTCTCTATTATAGACTGATCATTACTACATACCCAGTTGAATCATATTTATAGCTCAATAAACTAGCCTCACCCTTAGTAGCATTAGAGGCAATGACCCTCTTCTTCTCTATATAACCAATACGTTTTGCTAAAAAGGGCATGCTCCTAAATTGGGATAATATTTATCCTCCCCCTGAAAGACAAATAGAAAGTCATCCCTCCTAGAGCTTAATCTAATGTATACACGGCCTTAGCCTACTTCCTATGCCATAACACTCCACCAGATTACAAGACCCTACTCTCTTCATCATGCACCCTACCATCTTTTCACTATGATCAGCTATTATCGGTTTACTCCCTCACTATACACTCTAACCCAATAACCCAGACTCCAAGCGGTGCTTACCCGCTGATTGTTATTGGATATTCTGAAGCCCATAAGTGGCTGCCAACTTGGCTATCATATGCTTTTCTTTCAGTTCCATGTGTTTAAATGGTCCATAAGTGGCCGTTCATATAGCCAACTAATTAAGCTACTATATTAAGAAAATAGAGGTCAGAAAAGCCTATTTGTTGACATATATTGTTATGTTCTTTTTCAGTTCTAACATGTCTTATTTTCACTACATGTGACAATGTTATGTACAAATTGATATTCTTATCCTTATTGCTATAAGGCTTCTATTGTATGTTATACTATCATTTTGAAACCTCAATAAAAAAATATAAAAAAAAAAAAAAGTAATTGTAAACTAGGTTTCCTAGGTTTAAAAGCCTTCTTATTGCATCACCTCTGCTGACACCAGTTAGTGGCAGTTAAAGATGATTTACTTTAAGAAAAATCACATAGGGCTAGATTAAGTGGAGCGCAATCCACAGGGCTCTTCACTTGTAATCTGCAATAGTGTTCAATGTCCCTCAAAATATGATCAATATGAGTGTATCATCTTGACAATGTTGTCCTGTTCTTTTACTGTGTTATTTAGCACTTTACATCCATTTTTGGATCAATAATTCCGATATCTTGACCTGTAAATGCCATTGGAACTTGTAAACCTTGAGCTAAATATATACATCAGGAAAATCAAAAATACAAATTGGTTCACAATTTTTACATATCATAGTCAACTCTGAAACACCTTAGGATTAAGATTCCTCAGAAGGAATTAACACTGGGAATTTGTTCATAAAATAAACTCATGTTAGTTATTATATTAAGTCCATGTGGTTTGAAGTAACTTTATATATTATTTTTGTACAATCTTAACTCAACTAAAAGTTCTCCTCAATACTTTGACTAACCATTCAAGCAGTCCTTTCCTATAGGAGAAGCGATCTTAGTAAAGTGCCACCCTTTCAAGCGAAGAAAATTATAGAACATTAACATAGCATAAATACATTAACTTTCTTATAGCATAAATAGCTATGCTTCAAAAAAATATAAATAGGCAGTAAACCATTTTAAATGCATGGTGTAAAGTCTGATATTACCTCCAGTTCACACGTTGGGAATTAACAGCAAAATGATTGATTCCTGCTAAATAAACAAGTACTCTGTAAAATTAATTATCACAGCTTTGTTTTTTTTTACACCTTTACACAACTCAAACTGTATGATTTGATTGCTCATTTTTTTATTGTTTGCCTGTAAATGGTTGTTAAATTGGATGTTATTTGTATAATCTTCCACCACACTCATTTATGCAGTACATTTATATATTTTGCCTATGTTCTAGCTTTCTTTCATTAATCTTATCAATTAGAACATTTAATATTGGTCTTATTATTTATTTAGCATTCTGCATAGAATAAATAATGTAAATGTAATACTTGGAGCAACAGAAACATGAAATGCAGATGGTATGAAATGATTCAAAACATAGAGCAGGAAATGTACTTCTCCATCCCCGTAGGGTTTTGGTAGAGCTACTGTGCTGTTTTGTAGCTCTAATACTCTCCAGGCATTGTTTAATCATTAATAATTGCATGTTGATGTCATTTTGAACAGGAATTAAATTATTTGCACTCCAACCCCTTTCTAGCATTGAGGTTACAAAAAACATCTGCTTTGTTAGGATGTTATTTAGACCAAATGTTCATCAACTTGAATTTATATGAACATGGCTGTGAATATTAAAATGTTAGTTTCATTACTATAAGACCAGAAATAATAGTCAATGGCTAAAGTGTATGACTAGTTCTACAGTATGGTTTAACCAAGGAAAGTATGTATGTTCTGCATTTCAATGTATAAATAAACAAGGTACGGCTATAATTGTACAATTAATGATTCCACCTTGATTCTCATGGAGAACTGTAGGGATACTTTGGGAGTGTCAAAGCCGTTTGTTAAAGGGACATGAAACTCAACATTTTTCTTTCATGATTCAGATAGAGAATAACATTTTAACCATATTTCTTTCTATTATCTAATTGACTTATTTCTCTTGGTATCCTTTGTTCGAAAAGCATACCTAAGTAGGATCATGAGCTAAGAGCTAGCTTCTGATTGGTGACTGCACAAATATGCCTCTTGTCATTGGCTTACTGATGTGTTCAATTAGCTCTTAGTAATGCATTGCTGCTCCTTTAACCCTTAAGGACCAGCTACGTACCCTGTAAGTTCCTTGTCTTTTAATAGGGCTTGTTTTTTTTTATAGTGCAGTCTGATAGTGCTATAGCAGGAGGCCTGTGGGAGGGAGGTTGTAATAGCGTGGTCTATCTGTTTTTGGAGAGACCCCTGCTATTACGGGCAAATAAACCATTAAGGACCAGGGTACGTTATGGTCATTAAGGGGTTAATAAAAGATACCAAGATATTTAAGCAAAATATATGTACATTGGAAATTTGATTTAAAATGTTTGCTCTATCGGAATCATGATTTAAAAAAAAAAAAGGGTTTTATGTCCCTTAATGGGTCACCATCTCACTTTGAATTAGGGATGAGGTTGAAGAAATCCTAAATTATGTATGGCTTTAGGCATAAACAGTTAATGAATTGCTTGAGAGCAGGACTTGCCAACCATCCCAGAAGAAAGAGTCTGAGATGTTAGGAAGCACTAGTCCAACGACAAACAAGCTTGTATGAGAAACCTTCAACACAAGGGTTCCCAGATACACCTTGAGCCATATATGTTATTGGGAGGAATATAGTATTATATTAAAGGGTTATTTTGAGTACTAGGCAAACACTCATACCACTCTTGTTTTTTTCTTGCGTATATATGTGGGGATAGAAAAATAGAATGTTAGTATTTTTACATTTTCTTCATGGTTCTAAACTAAGTTTTATATTAATTGCAAGTTATTATTTTAATATAAAGAGGTGTGATTTCATATATTTTACATTCATATTTATAGGTACCATTTATATGTAAAACATAAGTCTTATTCATATAATATTATTGGATATGAATATGTTTTCTTTTTTTAAAAGTTTCACAATGTGCAATAAAAGATGTAACGGGCATTTTGCTTCTTTATGCCAAGGAGAGTGATACTTTTAGTTGAGTCCATTAATGACAGTATATGATAAGATGAAGCCATTAATGGGTTCAATGTAAACTATTCTTAAAGTAACATTTTTTTGGCTGACATAGACTTTAGTGGAAGACAAAACAACATACCTCTGCTGTAATTTAGCAAGCAAAAAAAAAATGTAACAGCTTTGTAAACTGCCACATAAGGCTCAATTTATAAAAAGCCATGTGGACAGGGCTCACTCCTTGAAACCTGTCAGCCCGGCATAGTGGCTGCTAGTGCAAAGCTCTACCTGCTCTTGCACGGCCACTCATGCACAAGCAGGGGCTGTCAATCACCCTGGTCCTTCTAGTCCATGGTGATTTTAATACGCCACCTCAGAGTTTGTGTATAGGTTAGGAAACAGCTGTCTGCTGACTGCTGCTTCTTTACTATCGGCTGCAGGCTTGCTTGTGCAAGGCTGCACTGAAGGTACATCAAAGTTTCAATTGCAGCTTGATAAATGGAGCCCATAGTATTATCTGTTCTGACACCCATTTAAGGGACAGATTACAAGTGGCGCACTATTTATCGCTTTCGCTCAAGTGATAACACCGCAAGAAGTAAATATTTTGTTTGCGTATGTTAGCGAGCGTATTACAAGTTGAAAGTAAAACTTTTGCGCACAAGCAAAATCTGATGCGCATTAACTAAAAGACTCTGGATATTGCAATAGTATATTCACATTAGAAAGTGAGATTAAATAGCAACCGCAATTAGATTGTTATGTAGAAAGACAGGGATTTCAGCACACCTTTTTTATGTTGTAGATGCTAAGCTAATGCTAAGCTCCGCATTTAGCGGTAAGTGAAGACTATACTCATTCACCACAGACCAACAGGTCATTCAGAGTAAATAATAAATTAAATTATTTATTAAATAGAACACATGAACCAATAAAGCAAAGGAAGCGTTGATAGCTTTGCCTCAGCACAGTTAACGCTGTAAAAATTTATTTGTTTTATACACTTGGAACAATAAATAAATCGCTGAAACTGTGAACGATATGTACTGACAACACCTCCACTAGAGGGTGGTTACGTACTAGACGTAAAATCCGCCACCATAGTGATCAATGAGGATCTATGTCAGTGCAGATTTCTGTATAAGTAATCTAAGTCAAGCAGCATAAACACATTAACAGCTAAATCATACGTAGTGAAGTTAGAGTGTAGCTCTAAGTATTGTGCACAATACGTAAATTTGCCGGCATATTACATAGTCATTTCCAATTCACATAATAAGGAATAGTATAGACTGTAAGGGGTTAGAAAACAACTCCAGTAACAGCGGACACCACCAATAATGTTAAAGGTATCAGGTGTCTTGTTAATGTGGGTCTGGATCTATGTTTGTCAACCCCAAATTACAGACTGACTAAATGCTAGCATAAAGATTATAGACATACGTTTACTTTGACAGAAATAATATAAGACATGCAAGACTGTGGGGGTGAGAAAATTCAACTCCAGTATTCAGCGGACACCACCAATATGGTAAAAGGTATCAGATGTCATGAATATGCAAGTGTCTGGATCTATGTAAAAGCAGCCCCAAAACAAGTCGTGTTGTCTTTCACAGTTAGTATTATGCAGATAGTGTTAATAGAATATCTCATGGAATCTATCAAACATGATGTAATAATAATACAAGATGAATGGTTGCACACAGGTAGTTGTTAAGGCGGTGTAAATAAAACACACACAGACAGTCTTTGATTTGTCCAGTTAAATAGAACCGTGTTGACAATTAGTGCATCAAAAGCACCCTCCGGTATCTGATGAAAATAACGGACTGAAATATCAAAGTTTTGAGTATTAAAAGTTCAATTTGTTATACAACCGTATTTTACTTCAGCGAATGAACTTCCCAAATTCAGTGACGTAGGAAGTGGAGGTGGACGCGCCTGAAGGACAGTTCGCTGTGGCGTTCAAGCTGTTCAAAACTTGGCTCAATGGTGAACCTCTAAGGCTGATCCAGTCTACATAACAATGGATTTGGGAAGTTCATTCGCTGAAGTAAAATACGGTTGTATAACAAATTGAACTTTTAATACTCAAAACTTTGATATTTCAGTCCGTTATTTTCACCAGATACCGGAGGGTGCTTTTGATGCACTAATTGTCAACACGGTTCTATTTAACTGGACAAATCAAAGACTGTCTGTGTGTGTTTAATTTACACCGCCTTAACAACTACCTGTGTGCAACCATTCATCTTGTATTATTATTACATCATGTTTGATAGATTCCATGAGATATTCCATTAACACTATCTGCGTAATACTAACTGTGAAAGACAACACGACTTGTTTTGGGGCTGCTTTTACATAGATCCTCATGGATCACTATGGTGGCAGATTTTACGTCTAGTACGTAACCACCCTCTAGTGGAGGTGTTGTCAGTACATATCGTTCACAGTTTCAGCGATTTATTTATTGTTCCAAGTGTATAAAACAAATAAATTTTTACAGCGTTAACTGTGCTGAGGCAAAGCTATCAACGCTTCCTTTGCTTTATTGGTTCATGTGTTCTATTTAATAAATAATTTAATTTGTTATTTACTCTGAATGACCTGTTGGTCTGTGGTGAATGAGTATAGTCTTCACTTACCGCTAAATGCGGAGCTTGGCATTCGCTTAGCATCTACAACATAAAAAAGGTGTGCTGAAATCCCTGTCTTTCTACATAACAATCTAATTGCGGTTGCTATTTAATCTCACTTTCTAATGTGAATATATAATTATTTTAAGGGTCTGCATACCATTTATTTTTCCTTCATATAAGGTTTTTTATCACCTGGGCGTGGTTCTTTAGCTCAAGGTAAAGATATAATTCTAAGGCTTTACTAGCCTCCCTTTTCCTAATATATTGCAATTGTGCTAACTTATTCTCCCCATAGACTTCAATGGACAGTGCAGAAGAAAAAAGCTAACACTTATCTCTTTCCTTTTGGCATCTGTTTTTTATTTGATCGCACAAATGCAGAGAGGAAAGTCCTATGGGGATTGAGAGTTAAAGCTTGTCATGAAAAACGATCGGAGGAGACTTTTCAGAGAACCAGTGCCAGTCCTAGATAGAAGCGACAAGTGGAGCTAAAGTGTAAAGCTACTGTGAGCAGTTTTGGTGAAAATTTTGCATTATTGGAAGCAGTTATAAGATGGTTTGGATTTGTGAGCTGATATCTGTTGCTGGGTTTTCAGAAGAACGGTAACATGCAATACTGCATATGAGATTACGGTTGATCCTGATTCTTGAGCTTTTCTAGTAGTTGCAACTATCAATAATATACAAGGGAGACGTCCCTATTATTGGTTATTTTGCTTTGTGATTTAAGTGATTTTATATCTGACACTTTGGGGCATATTTATTAAAGGCCTGTCCGACATGATCCGATCAGCGGATCATATCCGACAGACCTCGCTGAATGCGGAGAGCTATACGCTCTCCATATTCAGCATTGCACCAGCAGCTCTTGTGAGCTGCTGGTGCAACACTGCCCCCTGCAGATTCGTGCCCAATCGGCCACCATCAGGGGGGTGTCAATCAACCCGATCGTACTTGATCGGGTTGATTTGTGGCGATGTCTGTCTGCCTCCTCAGATCAGGCAGACAGGTTATAGAGCAGCTGTCTTTAGACCGCTGTTCCATAACTTGTGTTTCTGGCGAGTCTGAAGGCTCGCCAGAAACACGGGGCTTCAAGCTCCATACGGAGCTTGATAGATATGCCCCTTTATCTTTATGGGATATTTTATGCATATATAAAATGTATATATTAAAGGGATATTTGCTCTATATTTGCTCTATATTACTTTAGTTTGTTTGTTTCCAGCTTTTGTAGTGCCCTCTCTTTACTATCTTTAAAAAAAAAGTTTTTTCCACTTTCTTTAATTTTTGTTGGTGCATTCCTCTGATTTTTGTATGGTTAAAACGGAACAAAAATCCAATTTTATCTTTATCTATCTATATTTATATGTGTATTTATGTGTATGTACAGTATGTGTATTTAAATATATAAATATATAAATATATATATATATATATATATATATATATATATATATATATATAGTTATATATATATGTGTGTGTGTGTTTTGTGTGTGTATGATGTGTATGTGTGTATATATATATATATATATATAAATTTGACCCTTTTGAAGAAATCCTGTTTGTTTGCTGTTATTGAGAAGCCTTTATATTTACACAGAACATTCAAGTGGTTGGCCATTGGAGGGCGGATTCACATCGAGTGTAATTGGATAATATTTTTTGAGAAGAGCCCCCATTTGTCTAGGCTTACAGGACATCTCCTTCCTTTTTATCCCTGTGCAATTTTGTCTCTGGACTTTTAGGATTTGTGTTATTTTGTGACAAGGAAGAGCTGATTGCAGCATATAGCCGGTTGCAACCATCACACACCTTTTTCACACTAATTGTGAGTGTTTGTGGAACAGAGGTGAATATGTCAGAGGGAATAACAAACGTTGAGGATGCAACAGTTCAAGTGAAGCAAGCTCAATCAGGCATTGTGTCGTTTACTACTGAGGATACAGCCCGGATTCTATTTGCACCAATTTTGCGTACAGTAAGTGAGACCCCTACAAATTTATATTTCTCTCTACTAAAATTGAAAAAGAGGGATGTAGATCTGTCTTTACATGGCAGCTATCTTTCTTAATATTATCGTACTAACCAGATACCCAGAGGTTTCAGGGTTAGGAATGTACCAATGTTTGGTAGAGATAATATAGAATTCAAGAGGAAGTGGTGTAACATTCTTAATAAATGTTCGTTAGATCTTATGTTATTGGTGGTAGAGGAGGTAACATCATTATTACAATTAGTGAGAACTGAGATTAGAACTTTTGAAGAATCACACAAACAAAAACTCACTGAGGACACCAGGGAAGACGATACACAAATTAGGTATGCAAATTGATACATATAAAAACGAATTGATCACATTTAAAAATAGAAAACTTGATACTGTAAAATCTGATTACGATAAGGGGAGAGTTTATAGGTGGTTGATTAATAGCAACGAGGGACGACCCCAAAGAAGGAATAGAGTCAGACGGGTGACTTTTGATACTGTTGACTCTAGTGGGGCAGATTCGGCTGACACAGAGAGGGAAACTAGCACAGTGAGATTTGACAGCCCAGAATCACAATCTTTTAATCGTAGGACTGACACGGATAATAGATCTTTTTTTGGAGTTCAGACCCGATCTCGAGGGGGTGGAAACAACCTTTTATCAGGTCGCAGAAGGGTCAGCCACAGACCTCCACGCAGGGGCAGGTAATGGAACAAACAGACATAATCATCAATTTGAGCTCACACATCCTTAATGAACATGAAAAGAGCCTACTTAATAAAGGGCTTTCCTTTGTTCCAAATAAAAGGGTTAGTGAGCTTGATTGCATGTCAATCTATGATTGACATGCATAGATTCACTAGACAATTGAAGGTGAGGGAATTCTTCCAACATCAAGAGAGAGTTGGTCGAGGCTTTCACATTGCAGGACGTGAATCCAAATTTGAGCCCACCAATTGTAGCTCTAGCATTAAGACATTTGTCCGGATGGTACAAGAACAAGAGCTAGAGAGATTTCCATTAATTAAATGGAGGGACAATCTGACTAGGAATCAGCGTGAAGCAATCCAAAGCCTACGAGATGATAACACTATAGTGATTCTCCCTGCGGACAAGGGCAGAGCTATAGTGCTGTTAGATTATGTTGATTATCGTGATGATATTTTATCGCAACTCCAAGATCCCAACATGTATCAAAAATTGATATTTGACCCTACTGACAAGTTCAAGAAACAGTTGCAGGGCTTGGTGGATTCGGGAGTGTCACATGGGTATTTAATGGAATCATTGGGCAAACAGATGATTACTGCTTCCCCGGTAATTCCAATTTTATACACGATACCCAAGATACATAAGTCACTGAGTAAACCACCGGGCCGTCTGGTTGTTTCTTCATGTGACTCACTCCTACAACCGATAGCACAGAATGTTGATTTTTTACTTCAGCCAGTTGTACAGGATACCAAAGCTTTTCTTCTTGACTCTAGTGAACTGTTGAGACTATTGAGAGAGATACAAATAGACAAGGACAATTTATTGGTAGTACATTGAGTTCTTGGATCTACTGATTACCAAGGAAACCACATGTTTGCAGACCTCATTGTATTCTAAACCCACTGACCGTAACTCCCTACTGATGGCTCGAAGCTGTCACCCTCCCTCATTGGTCAATGGGATCATAAAATCACAATACATTAGAGCTATTAGGAACAATTTTAGTAAAGAGAAGGGGGAGTCACAGGTACAAGAGATGCAACATAGATTTGCCCAAAGGGGATATCCGGCCATAGTTCTGGACACGGTCAAGGCACAGATACAGGATGTGATGCAAGACACAGTACTACAAAAAAGTGGGAGGCAACAAGACCCAGAAACCAAGATAATCTTTACAACCACTTTCGCCCCTAATACCTTGAAGGTTGGACAGACGCTAAGAAACCACTGGCATATTCTGCTCTCTGACCCTAAACTCAAATTTGTACAGAATGCATGTCCTCTGGTTGGTTACAGATGTAACACTAATCTGAGGGATCTTTTATTCATTTCAGATACAATACAGAGTTATACAGACAAAGATCGGATTAGTACAAGAAAGGGGTGTTTTCAATGCCCGAACTGCACAACATGCAATGCCATCATAGCAACCAAGAAATTCAATCGTCCGCATGATAACAAGGTGTACACGATCAATCATTCACTTATTTGCACCACGATGTTTGTGGTATATTTGATCATCTTTCCGTGTGGCCTTCATTATGTGGGTAAGACTCAAGGTACCATATGAGAAAGAATGGCCAATTATCGAACTGCCATTAGATCAGCATTAAAGAAAGGTGAATCGGACCAACCAGTGGCACGCCACTGGTTGACAGCAAAACACTCGGTAGCCGCAATCAAGTTGATCCTGATCGATCATATTCCCCGACAAACAAGGGGAAGCGACAGGAACAAGCTATTATTAAGACGAGAAGCACAATGGATGTTCCGACTAGGGACTATATACCCAAAGGGACTGAACTCTCCACCGGACTATGGTGCTCTCACTTAAGATGATAGTGAGTGGTGAGAATGTTATGGTCCTTTATGTGTACAGTCGGTGATATAAAACCAGTAGGTTGTGGAAGGGGACCACAGTGGGCAACCTCCCACCTATAGGTGGGGTGTTTGCACATGTGTGGCATTGGGAGTACTGAGGGGATGTTGTGGATTGGTACAGGTTCACACCACCACCCTTTTCTCTCCCTGAGACCTGCATTGTGGTATAGTCATTACACCTTAGACACATGGGATAACATTAGGCTGCATTACTGTAATAATCAGTAACCAGTACGCAACTTGTCAGGATGGAATGTAGACGTGCAATGTATGAAATGCATAATAAGGTAATAGACATGAGTTGAAGGGATCTGACATCCATAATACAGATACTGAGCGGATGTCAGTTTGTCTATATACCAGGCATGAGCTGACATGAGCCTTCCTTGTTTATTTGTTGTTTATTTTTTAATTGTTGATGTGATTCACTATGGTTGCTTATGTAACACTAAATTCTATTTTTCATGTGAGTGTGGTTTGCAATAGATTACCTGTTCAAATAAGGAACATATGATTATGAAGACCAACAACATCATGAATGAACATCAATATTCACGTTTGGTTCGATGTAACCAGAACCAGAAGTGACGTAACTTCCGGTCCCGGATGCACTTTAGCAACAGAGAGTGGCCACGGAGGTGCTAACGAGTACAAGGAGTGATTTTTTGATAATGAGTTGTGTAATCATGACTAGATAGACACATTTTTGTGCATCATTGAAATGATAACATGTTATTAAATGTAAATAGGACACTTAATATTTTCAGTTGTTAAGCACACGCCGGAAGTGTTTGATTTAAGGTAACTTCCGGTTCCGGCCGCACAATACTAACAGTGAGCAGACATAGAGGTGGCAATGAAGACAAGGAGTGATGTTTGTGTAGTGAAAGTATTTACATTTTTAGACACATTAATAACCACATTGTTGACACGATAAGGTGTCTTTGAAAGTATGGAGTATAGCATTTGATATTCACAGTTGTTAATTTAGATACCGGAATGTTTGACCTTTGTACTTTCTGGTGACACAAGGGGAACCGGAAATGATGTAATGTTGGCACCTTTTTTGAACAGGAAGTAGGAGGCTACTGTGTGTTAGTTTTCTTATTTAAGTCGGTGCGTAAATGTAGACTGTATGCTCTGATGAAGGGGAGGTTTACTCCCCGAAACGTCAATAAATTTGACCCTTTTGAAGAAATCCTGTTTGTTTCCTGTTATTGAGAAGCCTATATATATATATATATATATATATGTGTGTGTGTGTGTGTGTGTACATGTGAATCTGTTTATATATGTAATGTATGTTAGCAGTGTTTTAAATATATTTATCTAGAAAATCATACTTTAAGCAAGGGAAAAACTCCACTTTTTGACCTTCAGTTTATGCGCACCTTATCCAACATGATTTTTTCAGTGCACCTCCATAGAAGTATATTATGTGAGTTATGTATTGCATCCGTGCTATCTGACATCCAAATGTTTGCGTGCCCTGGACTTTTGCTTGAGTGTTTATTACTTTTAACTTGTAATATGAACATACAAACAAAAGTGCCCTTGTTTTAACCCCTTAATGACAATTGACGTACCAGGTACGTCATGCAAACACTAACAGTTAATGACAATGGACGTACCTGGTACGTCAGTTGTCTAACAGAGTGCTGGAAGCGATCACAAATGCTTCCAGCAGCTCTGAGGGTATTGCAATGATGCCTCGATATGGAGGCATCCTGCAATACCACTTTACAAGCCTCCGATGCAGAGAGAGCCACTCTGTGGCCCTCTCTGCACCGGTAGCGATGGTGCCAGTGTCCGCCGGTGTGAGGGTGCGTGTGTGCGCGCGCACGATGCGCGTGCGCGCGCACAAGGTGTGAGTGTGCACGTGAACGTGCATGGGCGCGTGCACGGGGCGCGCGTGCACGTGCGCGCATTAGCCACACTGACACCAATGAATGAGGGCAGAAAGGGATTAAAAGGTAAAAAATTTTTTTTAAATATAAAAGGATCTGGGAGGGGGGGTGGGGGTATTGTGGGGGGGCTGCTACACTACAGAAATAGTTTTTAAGTTAAAAATAAAATAAAAATACTTTTTGGGGGATTTTTGGGGCCAAATTGGGTACTGGCAGACAGCTGCCAGTACCCAAGATTGCGGTAATTAGGTAGGGGAGAGGGTTAGAGAGCTGGAGGAGGGATCAGGGAGGTTGGGGCTAAGGCAGGGGTCCATCACAGCTAAAATATTTTATTTAGTACTGGCAGACTTTCTGCCAGTACTTAAGATGGCGGGAAAAATTGTGGGGTGGGGGAGGGAAGAGCTTTTGGGAGGGATCAGGGGGTGGGATGTGTCAGGTGGGAGGCTGATCTCTAAAATTAACCCTGCAAGCTCCCTACAAGCTACCTAATTTAACCCCTTAACTGCTGGGCATAATTAACGTGTGGTGCGCAGCAGCATTTAGCGGCCTTCTAATTACCAAAAAGCAACGCCAAAGCCATATAAGTCTGCTATTTCTGAACAAAGGGGATCCCAGAGAAGCTTTTACAACAATTTCTGCCATAATAGCACAAGCTGTTTGTAAATAATTTCAGTGAGAAACCTTAAATTGTGAAAAATGTAAAGTTTTTTTTTTTATTTGCTCGCATTTGGCGGTGAAATGGTGGCATAAAATATACCAAAATAGGCCTAGATCAATACTTGGGGTTGTCTACTACACTACACTAAAGCTAAAATTAACCCTACAAGCTCCCTACAAGCTCCCTAATTAACCCCTTCGCTCCTGGGCATAAAACACGTGTGGTGCGCAGCGGCATTTAGCGGCCTTCTAATTACCAAAAAGCAACCCCAAAGCCATATAAGTCTGCTATTTCTGAAAAAAGAGGATCCCAGAGAAGCATTTACAACCATTTGTGCCATAATTGCAGAAGCTGTTTGTAAATAATTTCAGTGGGAAACCTAAAGTTTGTGACAAATTTTGTGAAAAAGTGAACTTTTTTTTTTATCGCATTTGGCGGTGAAATGGTGGCATGAAATATACCAAAATGGGCCTAAATCAATACTTTGGGTTGTCTTCTAAAAAAAAAATATATACATGTCAAGGGATATTCAGGTATTCCTGACAGATATCAGGGTTCCAATGTTACTAGCGCTAATTTTGAAAAAAAGTGGTTTGGAAAGAGCGAAGTGCTACTTGTATTTATTGCCCCATAAATTGCAAAAAAAGCAAAGAACGTGTAAACATTGGGTATTTCTAAACTCAGGACAAAATTTAGAAACTATTTAGCATGGGTGTTTTTTGGTGATTGTAGACGTGTAACAGATTTTGGGGGTCAAAGTTAGAAAAAGTGTTTTTTTTTTCCATTTTTTCCTCATATTTTTTTTTTTTTTTTTTTTAGTAAATTATAAGACATGATGAAAATAATGGTATCTTTAGAAAGTCCATTTAATGGCGAGAAAAACGGTATATTATATGTGTGGGTACAGTAAATGAGTAAGAGGAAAATTACAGCTAAACACAAACACTGCAGAAATGTAAAAATAGCCATTGTCATTAAGGGTAAGAAAATTGAAAAATGGTCCGGTCATTAAGGGGTTAAAGAGCACAATATAACTAATATTTTTTATGCTTTACTTGTAATCTACCTTTTATTCAGCAACCAAAAATGATTATTAACACTAGCAATGTGGTATCGTCCAATGAATGAAGTTGATGGGTATATGTGGTCAAGTTCAACTGCATTCAGCTGAGGAGAAAGTTTAGGTGTATTTGACTACAGTCTTACATAACTGCAGGTAAACAGTCACAAACATATTTTTTTTTTTTTTTTTTTTTGCTGCAGGGCATTTAAATTTTTTTAAATAATTTTATTAAAGGGACATAAAACAGTATGAACTAAAATACATTTTTAAATATATAATGCAGTCAAAGCTTACCTGCTAAACGGTTTCTGCTTTAACCTCCATTAACCCCTTTAATTCAGGCATAGTTTTGTTTGCATCAAGCTCCCCCTGGGCATTTCCATATATGAAAGGTGCTATACAGGCCATAGCTTCTGCAGAATGCACTTGTGCATGTGCACGGGGTGGGGGGGGGGGGGGAGAGTAGGGTCACATGACACCTGACTAAAGCAGTGCAAAGTATAATGCTGAAGCTTTCACAAAGCATGTGACATGATCAACAAACAATAGCAGTACCTTCTGTCCCTCCTCAACCCCCCTTGCTTGCATAAGTAATTATCCTTACATGCACACTTTGTTATATGATACCACAAGGTTTGGAGTAAGACACTGATAAGGGGAGTGGAGCAGGCTATACTTGGCAACACTAAAGTATAAGTAATTTTGCAGATTTTTGGAAATGTTATTAAAATACTTTACTAAAAAGCTTTTTTTAAAACTTTTTTTCACACTTTGTTTTACCTTAGCTAACCCTTTTATAATATGCACATAACTCAAAATGTTTTATGGCACTTTAAGGTTAATAGCATTGCAGAAAGATAAAATTGCAAACAGTGAACCTCCCACATTGTAATTTCCATCAGGTACAAAGTAAAATAATGGGAGACTCATAAATAATATACTTTTATCATCTAATTGTCTTTGTTTTCTTGGTATTCTTTGTTGAAAGCAAAACCTTGGTAGGCTCAAACTGATTACTAATCCATTTAAGGTTGCATCTTATCTCAGTGCATTTTGATAGTTTTCTCAGTTGGACAGTGCTAGTTCATGTGTGTCATATAGATTACATTGTGATCACTCCTGTGGAGTTACTTGTGAGTCAGCACTGATTGTCTAAAATATAAGACTTTCAAAAGAACTGAGATAAAGGGGCATTCTGCAGAGGCTTAGATAAAAGGTAATCACAGAGGTAAAAAGTATATTAATATAACAGTGTTGGTTATACAAAGCTGAAGAATGGGTAATAAAGGGATTATCTATCTTTTTAAACAGTAAAACATTTAAAGTAGACTGTCCCTTTAAGAGTAGTGGAAGTAATCACATAATGAAAAAAAGTGTTAAATCTTAATATTTTTGAATTTTTCATCTTGTAACATTATTTACTTATAATAATGCAAAGGTCTCTTATGGACCTTGTGTTACAAATTAAAGATAATGGAAAAGAAAAAGGTATGCAACTGAACAAATTAAATATTAACAAACTGGTGTATTTAAAAGAAATTCAAAAGTTGATACAAGAAAAATAAATAAATTATGAAACAGGTTGCAATAAATGCAAAAAAATCAGTTCAGTCAGGGACCAATCTTAATACAAGAAAGTAAAATAAATATTAAAACCCCTGATAATCTTTTAGCACAAGTCTATTAGTATATTTAATAAACAATAAGGCAACATAATAATTCACTCAAGCCATAAGTGGACCTTAAAGATACATTTCCTCCTAAACAGTATAAACCATAGCTTTTATAGTAAATATGCAATGTTGTTACTTCAAAATAATCAAATAGGCTTTCAGCAAGCATTAAATACACCTCAATCAATCATACTTATCATCTTATGCCTAGTGCCAGTACAGTAAGACTTATATTACATGTAAAGTGGTATTGATAGCGCATTCTGCGCTATCAATATCACGGGCCCACACTCAGAATGGTAAAAGAGAATAACCAGAGAATGTTTAGTGCAGCCGACATCTCTTTAACAACATATGCTGCCCTATACTTTCAATGGATAGGGTAGCCATAAAAAATGTCACTCAAATTACAAGTTTTGAGTTATGTGTTGTGCTCGAGTGCAACATATAACAAAAACATGTTATTATTACTATCAGTATTTTGTAGAGTGGCAACAGATTCCACAGTGCTACTGGAGACTTGAAGTAAAGTGCTAGGGCTACAGTAAAAGTATAAAAAAACACATATAAAACATATAAGAATAAAGTATTACAATCAGATATATTATAAACATATGGGGGCCTATTTATCAAGCCGTCAACTTACTTACATTCAACGGCACCAATACGCTCGTCTAACATCGCCTAACATCACTGCCGCGGACCTAAATATGCTCTCCAAAGTTACCAAAAAGCTGTCAAAAAGCTGCACACCAAGTACAGGGCGATGAGCAGCAGACTGTTGTTAACTAACAGTCATCGATCTCGCTGCTCTTCGGCTTTTTCCCAGCTTTATTGGTATACTGTCAGGAAACACCCACACTATACTGCACTTTTTTACCCCTATCCCGCTTCTCACGGACCCTGCCGCAACTAAATAAAGTTATTAAACCCTAAACCGCCGCTCCCGCACTCTAATAAACTTATTAACCCCTATCCTGCCGCTCCCGGAGCCCACCGCCACCTACATTATGTTATCAACCCCTAATCTGCCGTCCCCAACGTCGCCGCCACTATATTAAATTTATTAACCCTTAAACCTAACACCCCTAATTTAAATAAATCTAAATAAAATTCCTATCATTAACTACATTTTTCCCATTTAAAACTAAATACTTACCTATAAAATAAACCCTAAGCTAGCTACAATATAACTAATAGTTACATTGTAGCTATCTTAGGGTTTATTTTTATTTTACAGGCAAGATTTTCTATTTATTTTAACTAGGTAGAATAGTTATTAAATAGTTATTAACTATTTAATAACTACCTAGCTAAAATAAATACAAAAGTACCTGTAAAATAAAACCTAACCTAAGTTACAATAACACCTAACCAGGGCCGCCATTAGGGGGTGACAGGGGTCACTCCTGTCAGGGGCCCAATGGGCCAGGGGGGCCATGAGGTAAGAACTAAAAAAAAAAATTTTGGCAGCCTTCAGTGGGTACTACAGCAGAGTGCTAATTGAGCATGGCAAATGTTATTACAAGGAGTAAAGTATTAGTATTTGAGAGGATTTTTGAGTGTGCACTAAACCACTATGCACAGTGTGAGACAGACTAGGCACTTTGAATGTACAGTGTGTGCCTGAGTCAGACAGCAGATCACTTTCATTTGCAGAGGAGGTAGGACTTACTTAGCAAATGTTTTTTATTTCTTTGTGCAATTTCGGATTGTAACTTCAGTGTGGTAGTAGTTGTATGGTGGGACCAGGGGTCCATAAAAACACATTTTTTAGCAATATGTAGCAGTGGATTTATGATTATTTGACAATGCTGTAGAAATTCTATATTTAAAGCCATGTAGAAAGGTTTCCTCCTCAATACACAAATGGTAGCTGCCCTTTTGGCAGATATTAGTTTTTTTTATTACTATATATATTTTCATTACATTCCAGTTTACTGCCCCTTTATGCAAGGACTTTCCAGATGCAAGGAGGCATTTTATCTAAGATGTTTACATCTGCATAAAATGTTACTCTCAGACTAAGATTGCTCAGTGTTTGAAATGAGACAGGTTAACTTAACACTGTTCAGTTTACACTACAGCTGACTTAATTTTGAAATACATACCAACACGCCTAAATCCTGCATTAAACCAGATCTAATGGTATGAGTACCACAGCTTATGGTTCCACCAATACCATATAGAGTACAGCATTTTCAAAATACATAAGTACAGCAGACAGATGGGAACATTTGTACACTATGGGGCGACGCCAATATTTGCGCGGGTTTGGTATCCTATATACGGCGTAACCTAGAAGTTACGCGCTTATATTTCTGCCGTCGCCCGTAGTTTTTTGGGCTATAGGCAGGTATACCAAACCAGCGCAGTTTGGTATCCAATATGCAGCGTAAGGACTTACGTGGCGAAAATGGAGAAAACTTACTCCATTTTCACCTCGCCACAAAAAGCAGCCGTAAGAAGCCTTACGCTGACTATTGGAGCCCCGTAAATCCCTAAACTGGCTGCTAAAATAAACACCTAACGCATGCGCAATGTCTATCTCCCTGTCAACCGCAATCTTCTAAAATAAACCTAACACCTAACGCATGCGCAATGTCTATCTCCCTGTCAACCGCGATCTTCTAAAATAAACCTAACACCTAACGCATGCGCAATGTCTATCTACCTGTCAACCGCGATCCCCCCCCCAAAATCCCTAATAAAGTTATTAACCCCTAAACCGCCGCTCCCGGACCCCGCCGCCATCTACATAAACTAACCCCCTACTGTGAGCCCCTAAAACCGCCGCCATCTACCTTATCTATCCCCTAATTAGAACCCCTTACACCGCTGTCATCTACCTTATCTATCCCCTAATCTGACCCCTTACACCGCCGCCACCTATATAAAAATTATTAACCCCTAATCTAATCCCCCTATACCGCCGCCAGCTATATTAAAATTATTAACCCCTAATGTAAGCCCCTTACACCGCCGCCATCTCTATTAAAATGATTAACCCCTAATTTAATCTACCTACCCCGCCGCCAGCTATATTATCTATATTAACCCTAAGTATATTATAGTTAATATAGGTATTACATTATATATATTAACTATATTAACCCTAATTATATTAGGGTTAATATAGTTAATATAGTTACTATAGTATTTATATTAACTATATTAACTCTATCTAACCCTAACACCCCTAACTAAATTTATATTAAATTAATCTAATTCATTTATAAACTAAAATATTCCTATTTAAATCTAAATACTTACCTATAAAATAAACCCTAAGATAGCTACAATATAATTAATAATTACATTGTAGCTATGTTAGGGTTAATATTTATTTTACAGGTAAATTGTTAATTATTTTAACTAGGTATAATAGCTATTAAATAGTTATGAACTATTTAATATCTACCTAGTTAAAATAATTACCCAATTACCTGTAAAATAAATCCTAACCTAAGTTACAAATACACCTACACTATCAATAAATTAAATAAACTACAAACATCTATCTAAAAATACAATTAAATTAACTAAACTAAATTACAAAAACAAACAAACACTAAATTACAAAAAATAAAAAAAAGATTACAAGATTTTTAAGCTAATTACACCTATTCTAAGCCCCCTAATAAAATAATAAACCCCCAAAATAAAAAAAATTCCCTGCCCTATTCTAAATTAAAAAAATTTCAAAGCTCTTTACCTTACCAGCCCTTAAAAGGGCCTTTTGTGGGGCATACCCCAAAGAATTTAGCTCTTTTGCATACAAATACAATACCCCCCCATTACAACCCACCACCCACGTACCCCTATTCTAAAACCACCCAAACCCCCCTTAAAAAAGCCTAACACTACCCCCCTGAAGATCTCCCTACCTTGTCTTCACCACACCGGGCCGAACTCCTGATCCGATCCGGGCGATGTCTTCTTCCAAGCGGTAAAGAAGAATTCTTCCTCCGGCGATGTCTTCCTCCAAGCGGCAAAGAAGAATTCTTCCTCCGGCGACGTCTTCCTCCAAGCGGCAGCAAAGTCTTCATTCTTCCGGCGGCATCTTCAATCTTCTTTCTTCGCTCCGCCGCCACGGAGCATCCATCCCGGACGACGACTGAACGACGAATAAGGTACCTTTAAATGACGTCATCCAAGATGGCGTCCGCCGAATTCCGATTGGCTGATAGGATTCTATCAGCCAATCGGAACTAAGTTAGAAAAATCTGATTGGCTGATTGAATCAGCCAATCAGATTCAAGTTCAATCCGATTGGCTGATCCAATCAGCCAATCAGATTGAGCTCGCATTCTATTGGCTGATTGGAACAGCCAATAGAATGCAAGCTCAATCTGATTGGCTGATTGGATCAGCCAATCGGATTGAACTTGAATCTGATTGGCTGATTGAATCAGCCAATCAGATTTTTCTAACTTAATTCCGATTGGCTGATAGAATCCTATCAGCCAATCGGAATTCGGCGGACGCCATCTTGGATGACGTCATTTAAAGGTACCTCATTCGTCGTTCAGTCGTCGTCCGGGATGGATGCTCCGCGGCGGTGGAGCGAAGAAAGAAGATTGAAGATGCCGCCGGAAGAATGAAGACTTTGCTGCCGCTTGGAGGAAGACGTCGCCGGAGGAAGAATTCTTCTTTGCCGGTTGGAGGAAGACATCGCCGGAGGAAGAATTCTTCTTTGCCGTTTGGAGGAAGACATCGCCCGGATCGGATCAGGAATTCGGCCCGGTGTGGTGAAGACAAGGTAGGGAGATCTTCAGGGGGGTAGTGTTAGGCTTTTTTAAGGGGGGTTTGGGTGGTTTTAGAATAGGGGTATGTGGGTGGTGGGTTGTAATGGGGGGGGTATTGTATTTGTATGCAAAAGAGCTGAATTCTTTGGGGCATGCCCCACAAAAGGCCCTTTTAAGGGCTGGTAAGGTAAAGCTTTGAATTTTTTTTAATTTAGAATAGGGCAGGGAATTTTTTTTATTTTGGGGGTTTATTATTTTATTAGGGGGCTTAGAATAGGTGTAATTAGCTTAAAAATCTTGTAATCTTTTTTTTATTTTTTGTAATTTAGTGTTTGTTTTTGTAATTTAGTTTAGTTAATTTAATTGTATTTTTAGATAGATGTTTGTAGTTTATTTAATTTATTGATAGTGTAGGTGTATTTGTAACTTAGGTTAGGATTTATTTTACAGGTAATTGGGTAATTATTTTAACTAGGTAGATATTAAATAGTTAATAACTATTTAATAGCTATTATACCTAGTTAAAATAATTAACAATTTACCTGTAAAATAAATATTAACCCTAACATAGCTACAATGTAATTATTAATTATATTGTAGCTATCTTAGGGTTTATTTTATAGGTAAGTATTTAGATTTAAATAGGAATATTTTAGTTTATAAATGAATTAGATTAATTTAATATAAATTTAGTTAGGGGTGTTAGGGTTAGATAGAGTTAATATAGTTAATATAAATACTATAGTAACTATATTAACTATATTAACCCTAATATAATTAGGGTTAATATAGTTAATATATATAATGTAATACCTATATTAACTATAATATACTTAGGGTTAATATAGATAATATAGCTGGCGGCGGGGTAGGTAGATTAAATTAGGGGTTAATCATTTTAATAGAGATGGCGGCGGTGTAAGGGGCTTACATTAGGGGTTAATAATTTTAATATAGATGGCGGCGGTGTTAGGGGCTCACTTTAGGGGGTTATAGATATAATATAGCTGGCGGCGGGGTACGGGAGCGACGGTTTAGGGGTTAATAACTTTATTAGGTTGCGGCGGTGTACGGGAGCGGCGGTTTAGGGGTTAATAGCTTTTTTATTGTTAGGATAGTGAGGGGGGATAGCGGATAGAGGGTTAGACGTGTCGGGCTATGTTAGGGAGGCGTGTTAGACTTGTCGGGCTATGTTAGGGAGGCGTGTTAGACAGTGCGGGTGATTTAGACTTTAGTCAGGTTTTATAGGCGCCGGCAGTTTCTAACGTGGCGCAAGTCACTGGCGACTCCAAAAATCTGTACTTACGCAGATTTCTGGACATCGCTGGTTTGTGAGACTTGCGCCACTTTAGCAAGTGACGGCGCCGCATATTGGATGGCTCGAGTTGCGAGCTGAAACTGCGGGCAACGTGAGTTCCCTCGCTTGCACCGCAAACTGCGATCTATATCGGATCACGCCCTATATTTGAAGTGGTGCTCTTGGTTGGGGAAAATGGGGAAAAAACAAACATATGTCAACCTTTTAAAAGTACTTTTCTTCATCTAGCCATCTACCCAGATCATTAATGTACAATTTTGAATTCACAGAATTATTTTTGTTTACACATTTACAAATATGATTCTTTAAAAAGAGTTCTCTTAATTTCTGCAATTTTTTTATCATGCATGTCACACACTGTTGATTTAGGGGATGCAAGGTGCATAAATGTTTCCTCCTGTGAGTGTTTCTGTGGGTATCTGTGTTTATGTCTTTGTGCTTTGGTTTGTGTCTATGAGTGTGTATGTATTTTTTTCTGTGGGTCTCTCTGTGAGGGTGGGTGTGTATGTCTTTGTGCATTTTCTGTGGATGTCTGTAAGGTTGTGTGCATATGCCTTTGAGCTTTTTCTATGGGTGTCTCTGGAAGGGTGTGTGTATGTTTGCCTTTGTGTATTTTCTCTGGATGCCTCTGTGAGGGTGGGTGTGTATATCTATTTTCTGTGGATGTCTCTGTAAAGGTGTGTGTGTATGTATGTATGTATGTCTGTGTTTTCTGTAGATGTCTCTGTGAGGGTGTGTGTTTTCTGTGGGTGTCTCTGTGAGGGTGTGTGCATGTCTTTGTGTGTTTTCTGTGGATGTCTCAGTGAGAGTGTGTGTATGTATGTCTTTCTGTGTTTTATGTGGTTGTCTCTCTGTGTGTATGTCTTTGTGTGTTTTCTGTGGGTGTCTCTGTGTGTGTGTGTGTGTGTATGTCTTTATGTGTTTCCTGAGGCTGTCTCTGTCGGTGTTTCCTTGGGTGTATGTGCAAGTTTGAGTTTGTGTGTGTGTGTCTATTGTCTATTCCTGTTTAGGACATTTTTACCTTACTACTGATTATTCACATCTTTCTACAGACTTTGAGGCTAATGAGACCTTTACGGAAGTCACCAATCCACCATTTAACCTTTAAATTATTGTTTAGGCAGTTCAGGGCCCTTCCTTTCAGCCACTGCATGCTGTTGTCATCATTTAGTTGGCATCTTCCTTTACAAAAAGATAACCAGAACTCCATATTTTGTTTTCTAAATCTCCTTTTTTTACAAAACTGTAGTCTACCTCATTACTTGTCAGGTCAATGTAATCAAGTGCTGAGTGTCTGTTTGGGTGTCTGTGTCTGAGTGTGTTTGTGTGCGTTTCTTTGCGTGTCTGCTAGAGTGTCTATATGTGAATCCTTATGTGTGAGTGTGTGTGTTTCAGTGTATGAGTGTGTCTGTGTGTTTGTATGTTACTACCTTTACAACATTTCCAAGTTTAAATAGACACAAGAATAAAGTGCATATACGTTTTAGTCACCTGGTCAAAAATTGCACATGTCAAAGGGGGGGGGGGGCCTGATCAATGGTTAAGTCAGGGGCCCCAAAATTTCTAGTGGCAGCCCTGCACCTAACACTACTCTATAATAAAATAAATTAACTAAATTAAATACAATTAACTAAATTATATACAATTATCTAAAGTACAAAAAAAACAAACACTAAATTACAGAAAATAAAAAACAAATTATAAGATATTTAAACTAATTACACCTAATCTAATAACCCTATCAAAATAAAAAAAGCCCCCCCCCCCAAAATAAAAAAAACCCTAGCCTAAACTAAACTACCAATACCTTAAAATGGCCTTTTGCGGGGCATTGCCCCAAAGTAATCAGCTCTTTTACCTGTAAAAAAAAATATATACAAGCAACCCCCCAACAGTAAAACCCACCACCCACACAACCAACCCCCCAAATAAAATACTATCTAAAAAACCTAAGTTCCCCCATGCCCTGAAAAGGGCATTTGGATAGGCATTGCCCTTAAAATGGCAGTTACCTCTTTTACAGCCCAAAGCCCTAACCTAAAAATAAAACCCACCCAATACACCCTTAAAAAAAACTAACACTAACCCCCTGAAGATCGACTTACCGGGAGACGTCTTCATCCAAGCCGGGTGAAGTGGTCCTCCAGATGGGCAGAAGTCTTCATCCAAGCCGGGCAGAAGTGGTCCTCCAGACGGCAGAAGTCTTCATCCAGATGGCATCTTCTTTCTTCATCCATCCGGCGCGGAGCAGGTCCATCTTCAAGACATCCGACGCGGAGCATCCTCTTCTGCTGACGACTACCCGATGAATGAAGGTTCCTTTAAGAGACGTCATCCAAGATGGTGTCCCTTAGATTCCGATTGGCTGATAGAATTCTATCAGCCAATCGGAATTAAGGTAGAAAAAATCCTATTTGCTGATACAATCAGCCAATAGGATTGAAGTTCAATCCTATTGGCTGATCCAATCAGCCAATGGGATTGAGCTCACATTCTATTGGCTGTTCCAATCAGCCAATAGAATGCAAGCTCAATCCTATTGGCTGATTGCATCAGCTAATAGGATTTTTCCTACCTTAATTCTGATTGGCTTATAGAATTTTATCAGCCAATAGGAATCTAAGGGACGCCATCTTGGATGACGTCACTTAAAAGAACCTTCATTCGTCGGGTAGTCGTCGGCAGAAGTAGATGCTCCGCGTCGGATGTCTTGAAGATGGACCCGCTCCGTACTGGATGGATGAAGATAGAAGATGCCTTTTGGATGAAGACTTCTGCCGTCTGGAGTACCACTTCTGCCCAGCTTGGATGAAGACTTCTGCCCGTCTGGAGGACCACTTCACTTGGCTTGGATGAAGACGTCTCCTGGTAAGTCGATCTTCAGGGGGTTAGTGTTAGGTTTTTTAAGGGTGTATTGGGTGGGTTTTATTTTTAGGTTAGGGCTTTGGGCCTGCAAAAGAGCTAACTGCACTTTTAAGGGCAATGCCCATCCTAACATTTAATATAGTGGCAGCGACGTTGGGGACGGCAGATTAGGGGTTAATAAGTATAATGTAGGTGACGGCAGTATAGGGGGCGGCAGATTAGGGGTGTTTAGACTCGGGGTACATGTTAGGGTGTTAAGTGTAAACGTAACTTTATTCTCCCATAGGAATCAATGGGATAACGGGCAGCAGGGAACATGAGCTTTCGCTGCTTTCAGATTCCCATTGATTCCTATGGCATCCGCCGCGTCCAGGGCGGCGGATTGAAAAACAGGTATGCAGGGCTGGAATAGTGGCGAGTGTTCCTGGTAGTTATTTGATAAGTAGAAAAAGTAGTCAGATAGTGCCGAATTTGCATTCGTAACATCTGTAGTGACGTAAGCATCGATCTGTGTCGGACTGAGACCGGCGGATTGTATGTTACGTTTCTACTTTTATCGGTCTGTAGCCTTTGATAAATAAGGTGAATCAGGCTCACCACAATTACGCTGCGGAATTCCAGCGTATTTGCGGTTGACGGCTTGATTAATAGGCCCCATTAAATGTAAAAAAATAATTACTGAAATAAATGTATAAAAAGTGTTTTAAAGTGATATGGGAAAGTGTTTGATTGTATATATTTGTATTTGTGTATGTATATATGTTTATCTGTGTGGCTACAAATAGAGGATATTGCTAAGGTGTGGAAGGAAATACATGGACTGACAGGTTTTGGGTAATAAACAAGAAAAAAGGTGGACTTTAGATTAAACTATGTTTCTACTTACTCCACTATAAGTAAAGAGATAAAAGAAACTTGATGTCAAATAAAACAGCTTCTATTGAGCCTAGGGGTAGATTTATCATAGTGCGAGCGGACATGATACGACGTAGCATCGATAAATGCCGAGAGCATACGCTGCTAGCAGTGGGTGTCAAGCCACCCGATCGTATAGGATCGGGTTGATTTCTATCCGCGGCCTCAGAGCTGCTTCATAACTTCTGTATCTGGCGAGCCTGAAGACTCGCGCGGAAACAGGGGCATCAAGCTCCAGAAAAGGCATCGCCTTTTAACATTTTGTCTGCCAAGCATAACATGTAATATGGATTATCATGTGACCACTTTGCAGCAGCCTGGTCCTGCACTAATGCATTGTATGGTGTCGTAAAAAAACATAAAGGGGCCTTTTTTTTTAACAAAAACAGGATATATGAATTATTAATGGTAAGCTATTTTTTTTGCTATGTATTAATTGCATATTTTGGACATTTGTATTTTTGCAGTGCTATTTTATGTACAATACAAAGTACAAGAAGGGGTTAATCTCCTTTTAAATTGTAAGTGAACATTACACTGGGTGGGGTTAGGACGTAAATATGCACTGGTGTAGTATGTGGTTTGTAACACTTTCTTGGTCTTGAAAAAGGCATGTCAATCATGCCGAAACGTCAACCTTTTTAAAGGGATACTGAATCAAAATTAACTTTTCATTATTGAGATAGAGCATCCAATTTTAAACAACTTTCCTATTTACTTCCATTAACAAAATGTGCACAGTCTTTTTATATTTCAACTTTTTGAGTCACCAGCTCCTACTAGGAATGTGCAAGAATAAGCGTGTATGCATTTGTGAATGGCTGATTGCTGTCACATGGTACGTGTATGCATTTGTGAATGGCTGATGTCTGTCACATGGTACAGGGGGAGTGGAAAAAGACATAACTTTTAAAACTGTCAGAAAAAAAAAATATTACTCTTTTGAAGTTCATAATAAGTGCTATTGCATTGTCTTGTTATCTTGCATTTGTTGATTATGCAAATCTACTGTGCTGACTGGTCCTTTAATGGCAATGTTTACATTAAATGAACTTTGATATTTTTGGAAATCCTGTGAGTGCCTATCACTTTTTTTTTTTTTAAATTGAGCCCCCAGGCATATTAAAGGGACAATATACTTTAATTTTTTTATTGTTTAAAAAGATGGATAATCCCTTTATTACTGATTCTCTAGTTTTTCCTAACCAACACGGTTATATTAATATTATTTTTACCTCTGTGATGACATTGTATCTAAGCCTCCACAGATTGCCCCCTTATTGGCAGACTTAGAAATCAGTTTATGATCTTACCAAGGTTTAGCTTTCAACAAATAGTTGGTGTTAGGGGGTGTTAGGGGGCGCACTCACACTGAATAACAATAAAATCTATAAGAATATTCTAGTTCACAATGGTAAGAGTAACAGATTTGAAACTAATGTCCAAATAATTTTTATAAACAGATGATATGTTCCACCAAGGTTGCTCCTCTTTAGGTTAAAAGACTCCAATTCCACTCTGAAAGAAAGAAACAAAAAGAAGGCGCCTCTTAGTACAATACTGTAATATGCAGCTCCAAATAATTTAATCTCAGCTGAGAAATGCGTTGCAGTTTTGTTATATCACAGAGGGTAGCTTTTTTGTTCCCTTAATGTGTTTTCAATTTTTATTAAAAGTTTTTAATTGGAGGCATAACTGATTCCCGTGTATCCTGTGTATCCTGAACTGGTAGCCGCTGTGGGTGACTATCCCTATCTGGAGCCCGTGTATCCTGAACCGTCAGCTGCTGTGGGTGATTACCCCTTCCTGGAGTCAGTGAGCTGGGACACTGAGAGTTCCCAGATTCTGTAAATCAGCACAATCAAGTGCTGCCGGCTTTGTGAGTACATATGTTTATGCACTGAAATTGTTTGGCGCTGCATATTATAGTATTGAACTAGGAGGAGTCTTCTGTTTGTTTCTGTCTTTCAGAGTGGAATTAGCTTTCAACAAAGAATACCAAGAGAACAAAGCAAATTTGATTATTAAAAAAAACAGTACCAGTAATAACCATATGAGTTATTGCAATGTAATGTCATCAATAATTTAAATAACGCAAGCTAAATTATCTAAATTACATGACAGCTTGTGATCAATAAAGCAATGGTAATGTGACACGAACACTCAATGGGTCCTAATTGTAATCCTAGATGCAATCACATAGCACCAATTTACTGTCTTGTTATTTAACTCATTTAGCTTGTATTATTTACATTATTGCTTAGATTGCACTAACTCACATGGCTGTTACTGGTGGCGTGCTAGTTTTTTAATTAGACTGGGGACGCCCTTCAAATGTTAGCATGCCCAAGGCATTCACTCAATAACTTTTTGCTTTCAACTTGTGATATGAGATCTAGAATGAGAGCACTATTGATTTAACTCTAGCGGTGGCCGTTCCACATTATTTTTATATTTATATTTGTAACACGCAACTATTATTATTGGTCCCATTTCAGCTTTACGCTGTACAGAAACAGATTCTGTTTTGGTAGCAGATGCCAAATGAAACCCCAAATTTTACACAAATGATTCTAAAAGCTGGAAAAGCTCAAATTATTGCAACCAAACATGGCCACCACCTGGAAGTTCTCCCCTTTTAAAAATCTTTTAGTAGTTCTTTTCTTTGTTAAAATAGGTATTCTTTTACTGAGTGGAAAAAAAAAAAGATTTATTGCATTAATGCTTATGAGCAAGTACTCTTTAAACAATGTCTCTCCACCACAAGGCAGTGAGCACATGGGAGTGACATGGGTTTCTACTTAGGGAAAGTGTTCTGGTGCATGTTGATGAACAAAGCTCTTTGCAGTGGGCAATCACAACTGGTCTAAGTAATCCTATTTAGTGCATGTTGGTGTTTCAATGAATGCTGGACAGAGGGTAATCACATCTGGCTTGATGTATCTTATTGGGTGCATGTTTATACTTCAACAAATGCTGGACAGAGGCCTGGTCTGAGGCATTCTATTTTGGTGCATGTTGCTGGGTGTTGCATCTGATCTAATGTTTCACTTTCTGGGAATGTTGCTTATTAAAGGGAGGAAGAGATCTTTGCTTGGTCTTGGGCCTATCACTATTTGGCCAAATCCTGTAACTAACTTCCATTTTGCTTTGTGCTAGCTGTGTGCTCACAAGAGAGTGCCAGACTTTCTATGTGTTGTGTTAATCTGTTTGTTTTGTAATTTTCCCCATGGGCTTTGCACCCAGGCGTGTCTGGGGTTAACTGCCTGAGTCACTGAAAGATGTGCAGCTGTCTGTGAGTGATGGTTAGTACTCAGGGCTTTGGGCTTTGCAATGACATGGGATGTAAACCTGGTCTGGTTTTATAGTGCAGGCCATTTACATGTTTTGGATGTGTCTACGGAAATTAAAAAAAGACCTGTGTCGCCCTTGGTTGTATTTCAGTTTGTTTGGTCGATTTCATGCGCTTTGTGGCTGTAGGTTAGGGACCCAGGAAGAGATCCTTTGGCCTATCTTTTGTAAATATATATATATAAAATCTTGAGATTCTATGTTAATTGAGAATTTTTCTATACAATATATTGGTCTTTTAGGACTTGCAATTTAGTTTTCTCTTTTTTGTGGAAACCATTAAGACTTTTTTTTGTTGGGTCCTCCCTCTTTATAAGGCATTTGTTACATAACATTACATAACATTTCGCCTGGCTAGTGTATTAGCACTGGCCAGGTGTCAGGCAAAGATGAAAATTTGACTCATCAGAGAAGATGACCTTACTCCAGTCCTCTATAATCCAATAATTATTGTCTTTTGCAAACTTCAACCTGGATCTTCTTTGCTTCTCATTGATAAAGGGCTTTTTTCGAGATTTGCATGAATTTAGCTCTGCCCATAGAAGCTTTTTTTGAACCATCCTCACCATGCACTTCATCCCTGCTGCCATTTGCCATTATTTTTGTAGGACACTTGATGTCATTCTATAGTTGTTGAGTGAAGTTCAAATGAGTTGGCTGTTATCCCGGGCAGTGGAGAGTTGTTTTTGCCCTCTGCCAGTTTGTAGTTTTGTTGTCACCATTGTCTGCTGCTTGACACTGTCTTTGATATTTTAAGGATAGAAGCAACCTGGCGCTCATCCCTCTGCTAGTAAAGCCAGAATTAAATACGTCTTTTTCTCACTCAAAACTTTTCTTTTTCCTTTTTTTTTTTTATAATATTTTTATTGAGAAAGTATGCATTACAATAATGAAACAGTCATACATAGAAATAAAGAGGTTACAAGTAATGCTTGAAAAACATTTTTGCAAATATTTGAACGATATTCCTCATTTTTGTATCCATTAGCATAGTTAAGACCTCTCTTGGGCCCTTAGATTTAACATAAAAAGAGTAAAGGGTATTCTATTAAAAGCATAGGAATATCATTTTTTAAAGTAAATAAAATAAGGGGGGGAGTAAGGGAAGGGGGAAAGGTCAGGGAATGGAGGAGGCCATAACTGGTCATTCAGTTTACACTATAAAGCTTAATATGTTGGGAGGAAAAGATCTCTTATAGCATTCTTTATAGCTCAGTAAAGGATAATCTAGGATTTATGATAAACATATTTGTTTTTCTTGCGGATAAGTGGGTGAATAGGGATGCATATACACATTAATAAAAGGATAAGCACTAACATTAACCACTCCTTACCATTGAATTATACCATGTAGTACCATGCAGTATTAATGAACGGCCTCAATCAGATGATTATGTGGTATTAATGGTCATGAGTTGTGGGTAGAATGGGTATTGTCTTGAGCACCCTTATGTATTGTGCATTAATTTAAAGGTGTTGAAGTCCCTTCTGCTATTTGTCAGGCAGGCTAGGTTGTGCCTCTGAATACAAGTGCTAGCTGAGACTTATATTTGGATGCTCCTTATAATTATATTATTCAGACAGGAGACTAGTAACAGTAGGCAACAACAAATAAGTGACTATATGGGATTAAGACATTACAACCGTTCAACGACATAACTTGAAATTGGAAAGTGATATAATAACTATATTTTGTGACTAAAGTAGGCTACTAGAGTACCTGTTACAGTAACACGTTGTCTAACATATAAAACATATAGCATGGCACGGGCAGTACTGAAAATGTTTGATGGCTCATTGATAGGTGATAATGTCCTTCTCATGGCCTCGGCCGCTGACCACGAAGGGTAAACCCAGATGTGAGTCATATAAGCCCTCAACAACAGCAGTGGTATACATAACAGTGGAGACTGCTAGAGATCAGTATACAATGTGGTACAAGTCAAAGTTTTAAAATATGAGTACCGGGACATTAACATTTTAATCGTTAATAGGATCGTAATGCTAATATTGTTGCTTGCCCCACTACTGTGTCATAAGCATACTGATAAGTATAACAGTTTAGATGCTATAAGATCATCGGTACAACACTGCATTATGCAGGGCTTTGTCAGAAAGAGCAATTTTTAGGAAGCCGAATGTGTTCTATGTAGCTTAAGTGATTGTTAGGGTCTCTTGTTAATACAAAAAAGGACTTCTAACTATAAAGTCAGAGCGACCCAGGTAAAAGTAAAGACAAATGAATGTTTCTAAACAAACACTAATGCATGCAGACACACAATCTATAGAATGTGTTAATAAACTCTCATTTTAACTATAAACAATAAAACATAGTCTGCAGGAGTGATATGGTGTTAACTTACAGATTTAGCCATATATAAATTACAGTCCAGCTTCGAGAAGAGTAAGAGGGCAATTTGGGGGTATAATACCGTATTATTATCTCATGCCCTCTCTATCAAGTGTTCGCATAACAGAATGCCTCAAGTCAAAAACAATGTGATGAGTGTCCCGGCATCTTTACTGCTAAGTCCCAAAGGAGAATAATTTAAACCTTTTTCAAAGAATTCCTGGGGTGTGTTGATTGGGCTCACTGCCGGCTTTGCCAAGTCTGATGGCGTTCCTGTTGGTAGAGGGTGCCGCATCCGTGTGAATGTAACGTTGAGGGGGGCAAGCAGATAAGGATGTGTATGGCTGTCTGCAGTGTGCGGACTCAGTAAGGGAGAAATCTTTAGATCCCGATCACCTGTGTATGCCGTGGCACTGGCGAATGGAAGGCTTTTTAGTTTCTGAAGAGTTGTCTGTCCTAAAGGTGTATGCTCATGGGCATAAGTGATAAAAGTAAAGGATTCCTCTTCTATATTTGACAACGCTATTTCTGAAGGTATGTTGGAATCTCGCATATACACCGCAGTCATGTCCCCACACTTGTTAACAAGACTTTTATGTATGGCACCATGTTGTTTAGAGGTATGGTTTGCTTTAATGCCCATCATCTCAGTGATCACATCTGACTGGGAGCCCCCATCAAATTCTCTGAGGAATGCGATGTATCTTTGATTTGCATCTATAGGCTGAAACCTGATTGGTGTTCTAGCGGGTGATGATATACTGTATGTGGAATGGCTGAAGCTGGGTAGTGGTCCTCTATATCAGGGTGTTTGAGAGGTAGGCCTGTTATTATGGTAGTCATGCAGCTTGGATCGGATTTAGAGTCAATTAGTAGCTGTAAATCTCTGCAGCGGGGTACAAAGTCATGTTGTCTTGTTAGATTTTTGTGAAGATCTACATTAGTTGTTATTTGCGCCACAGTTTTAGCGATTGCTGGAATCTGAGGGACTTTCTCGCTGGGTATATGGCATGCTGCAGGTGAAAAGTTTGTTCATCAGGTAATCATATGGCGCTTTGTCAAGCAGTGTCTCAAAAATTCTCTCCAACTTCTCAAATGAAGATAATAAATAATGTTGCAACTCCGGTTCTACCAGGCAAGACATTATGAAAGGAGATGGAAAAAAAATCTGCACACTTCCTCCGATTGTTTATATCTTGATAGGCTGTTGGTAACTTAGCTTAGAGTCCGGTTAGAGGTAAGTATTGAAGAGCTTCAGTAAGCCAAATTACTCTGACAGCACTGATAACCCCGCTCTTCCAGGGGCGGAGGTTGATACCAATTAGTAGGCTGCCGCCTTAGGCCTATCTCCGATCTGAGACCCCAATGTCATAAAAACAGCAAAGAGGAGTGATTTTGGGCCTCAGATGCCAGATCTATGGAGCCTTCAGTTATTAAGTGCTTAATCTTGCTGTTAAGTGTTAATAATCGGCATATTATCAAGGATTCTGTTGGAGCCTTCAGAAAATGCGTCCTATCTAGAACACTGCACGGACAAGCCCCCCAAAAACTTTTATTTTTAACTCTTTTGGTATGGTCAATAGTTGTTTTTTGATGCCAACTACTTTTGAGGTACTACTAGCACTGTTTTTGCCATCCAGCTGGTCCTATTGCAAGAGTATAATGATGACTACAGCAGTGGTTTTTATACTTTCCTCGTTAAATAAGACTTTTTTCAGATGATCACCTAATCAGAACCTCATTAAAAGATAGTCTAGTCAAAATTAAACTTACATGATTCAGATCGGGCATGCAAGTTTCAAATTTACTTTGATCATCAAATTTGCTTTGTTCCCTTGCTATTCTTTGTTTTAAAAGCTTAACCTAGGTAGGCTCATATGATAATGTCTAAGCCCTTGAAGGCCACCTCCTATCTTAGTGCATTTTGACAGGTTTTCACAGCTAGACAGCGCTGGTTCATGCGTTTCATATATATAGCATTGTGCTCACTCCCGTGGAGTTACTTATGGGACCACATTGATTGGATAAAATGCAAGTCTGTCAAAAGAACTGAAATAAGACGACAGACTGCAGAGGCTTAGATACAAGGTAATCTCAGAGGTAAAAAGTATATTAATATAACAGTATTAGTTATGCATAATTGTGGAATGGGTAACAAAGGGATAATATATATTTTTAAACCATAGTAGACGGTACCTTTAAATAGAATGAGGTGTGCCTGTGTTGGAATTTAACAGACACAGATACTGAAATTAAATGGCTACCATACATGTAGAGAGACTGATTAAAGAAAAATTTGGAGTGGTTTCTTAATTTTTTCCAGAGCTGTATATACTATACAAGCCCATAGAGAAAATTACAAAGCAAAAGGAGGAGTTAGTGCCAGCATTTGGCTAAAGAGTGATATGCTCAGGACCAAGTCAAGTTCTGTTCCTTCCTGGTTCCTTAACCTACAGCCACACAATACATGCCTTCAACCAAACACAAACAAGCGTGACACATGCTCTTTGTAATTTCCCTATAAACATACAAAACATGGAAATAGACTGCACACCCAAACCAGACTGGGTACACATCCTATGACCCTGCAAAACTCACAGCCCTGGATGTTGACCATCACTCACAGACAGCTGCACAGCTTTCAGGGACTAAGGCAGTTAACCCCAGCCAAGACTGGGTGCAAAACCTATAAGGAAAATTACAAAACAAAATTATTAACACAACACATAAAAAGTCTGGCACTCTCTAGCAAGCACACAGCTAGATTAAAAGCAAAATGGAAGTGTTAGTTGCAGAATTTGACCAAATGGTGATAGGCCCAGGACCCCATGAAGGTGTCTTTCTCACTGGGTCCCTAACTTACAGCCACACAATGTATTAAATACACTGAGATACAAATAAGGGTGATACTGGCCATTTGTAATTCTCCTAGAAGCATACAAAACATGGAAATGGACTGCACTCTCAATACAGACTGGGTACACATTCCATGACCCTGCAAAGCTCACAGCCATGGGTGCTAACCAGCACTCACAGACATTTGCACAGACTTTCTGTGTGTTGTGTTAATAATTTTGTTTTGTAATTTTCCATATAGGCTTTACACCCAGGCTTGATAGGAATAAGATATGCTTACAATTGGAGACCATGTGGAAATACATTGGACAACATATCAGCCTGGGGACTGAATATACAGCCAGAGTTTAACTGCCATTAATAGGTTCCGCTCTTTAATGCGGCGTATCATAGAGGTGCAATTATATTTAAGCCGATGGGAGGAAGTGGTTGCCTTGAGTGATGTTGCAGATTTTTACTAGGCAGTCTATACTGTACAATACAATACAATATGGGAGGCTTATACCTATTTATTAATGCAGTGATTACTCACCTATATTTCTACAGACCAAAGAATGGGGATGATATGTTAACATATTGGGAATAATGAAATGTTGGTGGACTCAAATAACCCATATACTGTATGTCCCATCTTCTGTTGTTATGCTTTAAAATCATATTGTACATAATTGTACATTATCAATAAAACTTGCAATTTATTATTTGATATCATGTATTATCTTAAAGATCAAGCCGTCACTCAAGTATGTTGATTTCAATTTTAATTCTTATCATTATAAGTGCACAATATTTAAGTAGGATTATGTAGAATACATGATGATTCATACCTGCTTATACACTTTAGGTGTTATATACTGCTACAATGTTTATGTATCTGGGAGATACATAACCCATTTATTTACATTATATGTCACTTTTAATAAGGCAGATGAGTACATTTTATTATTTTAAAACACCTTCTGTGCACTTGTTGGTCGCTGAATGTTGTTGGGGCACATAAATATGTGATTTTGTACACTTGTAAAATGTCTGAGGGTTATCCAAAGGGTGCTGAGAATTAATATATCTATCTATCTATCTATCTATCTATCTATCAATACTGTATATATATATATATATATATATATATATACACTGTATATATACTGTATATATATATTCAGCAATGAAGTGAACACTCACCTTTCCACGATAAAACTGCCAGGGTACAAGCAGAAGTACATACAAATAAAAACGGCTGGCACTCACTGGTCTTATGAATGTACTTTTATTGCACTGCAAACATGTAATGTTTTGGGAATCTCAAACCTTCATCAGACAAAGTGCAACACATAGGGAAATCAAACAATTAATAGCATGAAATCCCATCCCTAATTAGATGTTCTCACTAGTCACATACTAAATGGGCAGTTCTTCTTTAACTGGGGTGTGGGATATATATATATATATATATATATATATATGTGTGAAAAAGAGGAAAACAGCGCTAAAAACATTATATTCTAAAACAATAAAAGCAGAAAGACATATACACACATGTATAAAGTGCACAAAGAAATATATGATAATGCAAGTCCAATTCGTGACTCTATATAATGATAATCTCCTTACCAGAAGTTACCTCAATCTAATGAGGTAAGTTGCCGCACTGCAAGGGGTAATAGGATTTCAGTGGAGATGTGCCTTGTATGATGAAGGATATCTTTAATATTCCATCCACCTCTTGGAGTATGTAGTTGCAAAAGGATTAACTTCTGTTAGTCTCCTCCTAAGGTACTTTAAAATGTCATCCACCTCTTGGAGTATGTGGTAGCAAAAGGGTTAGCTTCTGTTAGTATCCCTCTGAGAAAGAAGGAATTAATTTATAATCCTTTGTAAAGCGTTAGGGTCTTTATATTGCTAATTATTGTTTTAAATATTGGTAATCCGCTGACTTTGTGGCACTGTGAATACTGATTGATGTCCAGAATCTCAAACTCCTTTTGTATCGGGTGTATTGGATATTTACGCTTAAACCATACCTCATGCTGTTTGAGGTCATTACATGTGAGTTGATAACCTATATGTTATGTCTTTTATTATTTATTAAAAAACAATATTACACTATATCCGGTTTATCTCTCTTATCTGGGCATACTACCTTGGGAGGAGACTAACAGAAGCTAACCCTTTTGCTACCACATACTCCAAGAGGTGGATGGAATTTTAAAGTACCTTGGGAGGAGACTAACAAAAGTTAATCCTTTTGCAACTACAGTACATACTCCAAGAGGTGAATGGAATATTAAAGATATCCTTCATCATACAAGGCATGCATTTCTCCACTGAAATCCTAGTACCCCTTGCAGTGCGGACTCTTGCCTCATTAGATTGAGGTAAATTCTGGTAAGGGGATTATCATTATATAGAGTCATGAATTGGACTTGAATTATCATATATTTCTTTGTGCACTTTATACATGTGTGTATGTGTCTTTCTGCTTTTATTTGTTTTAGAATATATTTTTTTTGCGCTGTTTTCCTCTTTATCACATGTTTTACATATATGCATAGAGGTGAGTCACACTCCCTCCTATCTTATCTGTTTTTTAACAGCTGTTGATCATTCTCATCTTTACTGGCGCATTGTTTAAGTGCTGCTTGTTTTCAGATCAGAGTTCTGACCTGTAACATTCTACTTGCTCGCCTATATAAATATATATATATAGTATATATATATATATATATATATATATATAGACTCCTACTGGATCCAGCACTCACTGTTAAATAACATCCGCAGGGGCACACTTTAAATAAATTGTAAAAAAATATTATACCCAAGGCACGCTCCATATTCCATATCAATCCTTTAATTAGTTAACATTTTCGTTGTCACCCCCATCCTTAGACACATTTACACTACTAAAATCACTTACATATATAGTTTACTCATCACCATGTGTCCCGCAAGCTCCATGGCATCCTCCATGCGCAACTGCGCATAAGAAAGTATGGAGTGTGATCAAATATAAAAATCTAAACCCAAAACACCTAACTAAAAAAGCTAAGCACACTAAAACAAGCTACTTACAGAGACTCAATGACCCTCATTCTAATATGATCATCCATAGCAACAGTGCACACTACCCAATTACTATGAATATATCCTCAGGGGATCTGCTTCCCATCTAACTTCTCACTCATTTAACCATATTGTTATGCACTGATCCTAAACATTAACGGATCCTGCTCTACATCTTGTAATGAACATGGTCGGCTGCATACCTGCCTCATTGAGCTCTACACTAAACTTCCACCATTATGTCATCCTGATTTAAAGGAAGCAGTGACAATCTAGTTGCATATTAAGTCCCTTAGGGCTTATGTATCCAACGTGTAACTCCATTTGGATTCCTTATGTAATAGGACCTTCCCCCTATCACCCTCCCCTCTGCAGAGGGGGGGGGGGGGGGCATGATCAATGATGATGTAACTCAAATCAGCTACCATATGTTGATTTTGAACAAAATGCCTAGCCACTGGCTGTTCCGAATTTCCAGCTTTATTTGCTACCCGGACAGCAGACCGGTGGTTAGCCATTCTGGTATGCAAATCCTATTGGGTTTAACCCACATAGAATTTTCCACATGGAGAGTTTAGCATATAAACTATGTCTCTAGGTGACCCTATTTCTAATCGCATTTTATTTTTCCAAGGGTGTACAAAACATTTGCTCTGGGTCAACCCCCCACAGGTAGTGCATCCACTGCATCGAAAGCACCACATTTTTGTGGTGTTTAACCAAGTTCTAGGAGTATAACTCTACTCATAGTATGGCTACATCAACATGTCCCTTAGAGATCGTCCTCTCTTAAAAACCAACATGGGTATATCTATATTCACAAATGGCAATGTATTATCAGAGGCAATAATTTGCCAATGTATCCTCATGACATGTGGAAAATTGATCTTCTCAGGAGTAAAAATGGTAGACAGAACTAATCAATCTTTTTTCTCCCCTTTGTTCTTCTTCACCATGCATGTTGCTGTGTTAAACCCATAGAGGTATTATAGGCTTCTATCATATGTTTATTACCACAGCCTCTTGCTTCAAATTTCATTCTCATCTTATTAATTTGCTACTCTTTCAAACATGTGTCACTATTATTTTGCACCACTCTCGTAAATTGGGACATTGGGAAGGTCCACTTCAACCTTGGTGGGTGACAACTGGTTACTTCCAATACAGAATTTCTAATTGTGTCCTTCTGAAAAAGGGTTGTATGTAGTGAATACCCACACTTATAAATCTGAAGATCCAAGAAGTCAATATACTGTGTATGGTGGGTTAGTTTGAACTGTATAGGATGGCTCACCTTATTTAATTCTTCAAACCACTGCTCAAGTTCTTGTTGACTCCCACTCTATACAATAAACAAATGATCAATGTATCTTAGAAATTGTTTTACTCTGTGGTCTTTGAACAATGTTGAATCACTAGTTTCAAACTGGGACATGAACAGGTTGGCATAAGATGGGGCCACGTTAGACCACATCGCTGAATCAAAGATCTGTATATAAAACTAATTTTCAATTTTGAAATAATTGTACTTCAGACAATATTCAAATAATTGAAGTATCATGTCAAATGGAGGACCCACATATGACCCACATATGGATACTTTAACAGACTTGCCCATACTGTTGCCAATCCTAAATCATGTGGGATGACTGTATATAAACTGGTTACATCCAATGTAACAAGTATCACATTACTTTCAAGCCTTTCCATGTTTGTAGCAGCTTAATTAATTCCATTGAATCTTGTAGGAATGTTGTCATATTACATACCATAAGTTATAGTAAAGAATCCAAATAAATTGCAATCAGCTGGAGTATAGAACCCCGTATCAACACAATAGGTCTAACAGGTGGGTGCGCAGGGTGCTTGTGGACCTTTGGTAAAGTATAAATGATCGGGATTATAGGAAATTTAACTACCATATAGTCCTGTAGCATATCAGTTATGATGTCTGCAAGTGCCAATTGCTCAAGAAAGCCATCAATTTTGGACTTTAAATTCCTTAGTGGGATCTGAAAGTAATTTTCAGTAGACCGTCTGATCAGCCAACTGCTTTAGTATCTCTCCCCTGTAGTCCTCATATTCTTGTAAAACCAGGGCTCCCTCCTTATCAGCTTCTCTAATTACCAATTGATGGTAATTCATTGACTCCATCAATGCATCATGTTCATCTTTAGTGTGATTGTCTCTGGTTTGACCATAATTTGATTGCTGTGTTATTTGTAACTCTTGCCGCACCATCCTTGAGAAGGTATTAATGCTGGGATTGTTGCTCCTTGGATCAAACCTACTCTTATTTTTAAATTGTTCTTTCTCAGCAGTAGTACCACCAAATAAATCATTTAAATGTATGCTCTTTGGAATTTATACATAACTACTTGTAGAGTAATTCATCTTTATGAGATGAAGGAACAAAAGAAAGACCTTTCTCCAGCAACCTCCCGTCTGCATCAGTGTGTTGATGGGATCTTAAATTCATAATGATACTTGATCCTTCTGTCAGCGCCCCAGCCGTGGAGGTTTCCCCCTTTTTTTTGTGCCAATATCTACTTCGCCTTGGATGTGGCCTCTTCCCTGCATCATAGATTTGTACACCAGAGGTACTTCTCCCAGTATCAATATGTGAATTATCAGTATCAGAACTGCTGTCCGAACTGTCTACTGTTACCCGCAATCTTGGCTTAAAAACTCTTCAGGACCCAACAGCCATTTGTAGATGTGCTTTTCTCTATAATCAGAGGTTACTGCTTCACATTCTCTCTCCTTGA